>NW_020897689.1:29193987-29430195 GCF_003984885.1 Neopelma chrysocephalum
ATCTTTGTATTTAAAATACGCAAATTAACTTCTTGACATTTGCTTTACTAATTTTGGTGCTTTGATGTAAGCACTCTGTTACTATACTTTAGACCCTCAGATATCACCTCAAACAGCTAAGAAAAAAAGGAGGAAAGACTTCAAAGTGAATAATTACCTGTTGATGATGTATTATATTTAAAGACTCTGGCTGTGGATTAAAGCTATTTCCAGGATTGTTAATAGCCAGCAGTAAACAACTAATGAATCAAAGAAAATGAACAAAAAGCAACTATGGTTGAAGGACATTCCCATTAATACCAAAGGCCAGAGTCTAAGTGTTAAGTGTAACACAATTCACACTAGAGTGTATAAGAATTTAGAAAAATGGTCACATGTGAATTATTAGGGATTGTCCTTTGAGCTTTGTTCTCAAAGCACTTTGATGCCATGAACAGCACCAAGTTTTCTAGTCCTCTGTTTTTTCTGCAGTTTATGTGCAATTTTTATGTGATTAGATTTGAATTCGAGAGCTATACCTACAGCAGTGGTGAAAACAGCAAACTTACAGGGAGGAGAAGTAAAAGCTCAAAGGAGGAGGCAAATAGCTGGAAATGGAGAGAAAACAGTTGAAAACAGTTCAGAATAACTTGTATGTCTATGGGGATCTCTCTGATTTTGAACAGTTAAAAATCTTGATGAAACAGGAAAGTGAGTGATTTAAAGGGGACAGTTGGGAGAAATTGTCTCAACATATTTTAGCTAAGTAGATGACAACAGTTCTTCAGTCATAGTCCTTCAATCATGGCCTATCATCTTCCTGCTAGAGCAAAACACTTTAAGTTACTGGCAGTGCTCACATGAGCAACAGTGGAAGACCCTCATTTTGTACTAAGTAGAGCCCTAATCTGAGTAGCTTTAAAAGAGGGAGTATTATTTTTATTTAAACGGATGAGAATTGAAGTAATTTGCAAACTGAGAACTTTTAAGGGGAATATACCGCTTCTCTTGGAAAGCCATTTTGGGGGAAATAAAACACAGTGAAACACTGAGCTTGCGGTGCATTAGGCTGATACACATATGGCATGGTACTAAGTGACTTTTCACCTCCTGTCAGACCTAAGCTTTTAAGGCTGCTAGATCTTCTCAGGGTTTAGGAAGTAATTGAAAACAAGAGAATGTGGATGATATGCATGCATTGAAGAGCTGGTAGGTATTTCTAATAGAAGTAATTATTTTTAAGGCTGAAAAATCCATACATTTCAAGAAAAAAAACCCAAAAAACTCCAAAGCAAATCAACAACAAATCACTACCAGACAAAGCTACTGATGCCCTAGGAGTGATCTACAGATCATCTCGGTCTTTCTGCATTTTGTAGTGGATTGAGGTAATAGTGGATCTTCCTGAGGTAAGTTGTAAAATGGGCCTGGCTATTCAGCAACCACCACATTCATCCAGTCTGCAGCAGGTCTGAATCACAGAATGATGGAATTGTTAGGGTTAGTGTCAGGGTTAGAGACCTCTGGAGATCATCTAGTCCAATACCCCTGACAAGACAAGGTCACCTAGGGCAGGTTACGCAGGAACACCTCAGGGTGGGTTTTGAACGTCTCCAGAAGGGGAGAATCCATGACGACCCTGGGCAGCCTGTTCTAGTGTTCTACCACCCTCAGTGTAAAGAGGTTCTTCCTCATGTTGAGGTGAAACTTCTTTTGTTTTATTTTATGGCCACTGTTCTGTCACTGAGCACCAGTGAAAAGAGTCTGGCACCATCCCCTTGGCATCTGCCTTTGAGATACTTATATGTATCAATGAGATCTCCTCTCAGTCTTTTCTTCTCTAGACTAAACAGACCCAGCTCCCTCAGCTTCTCCTCATGAGAGAGATGGTCCAAACCCCTCAATCTTTACGGCCCTCCAGTGGACCTCCCAAGAAAGACCCTCTCCTTGTCTTTCTTGTACTGGGGAGTCCAGAACTGTACACAGTACTCCAGATGCGGCCTCACTAGGGCCAAATAGAGGGGAAGGATCACCCTCCTCGACCTACTGACCACACTCTTCCCAATACGCCCCAGGATACCATTGGCCCTCCTTCCCACAAGGGCACACTCCTGGCTCATGGTCTACCTGTCATCCACCAAGACTCCTGGCTCCTTCTCTGCAGAATTGCTCTCTAGTAGCTCAGCCCCAACCTGTTCCAGTACTTGGGGTTATTCATTCCCAGGTTCAGGATCCTAAGCTTGCCCTTGTTGAACTTCATTATGTTTCTCTCTGCCCAACTCTCCAGCCTATCAAGGCCCCACTGAATGGTAGCACAGCCTTCAAGTGCATCAGCCACTCCCCCCAGGTTCATATCATGGGATTCCTCTAAGTATGTCTTTGAAGAGGCTGAAATTAGCTCTCTGGAAATTTAGGGTTCTAGTCCTGCTTACTACTTTGCTTCCTCCACATGGGTTCCTGAGTTCCACCATCTCGTGGTAACTACAGCCAAGGCTGCCCCCAACCTTCATGTCTTCAACCAGTCCCTTCAGGTTTGTTAGTATAAGGTCCAGCAAAACACCTTTCCTCATTGGGTCCTCCAAGGCTTGCAGCAAAAATTCTTGCCAAGGATCTGTAGAAACTTCCTGGACTGTGTGTGCTGAACCATGTTGTCTTTCCAATAAATATCAGTGTGATTGAAGTCCCACAGGAGAACCAGGGTCTGTGTCTTGCAATCACAGGTATATTATGTAGGAAATGGATGTGCATATTGTTTTATTCCGAGTTTTTTCAGCATCAGTCTGCAAGGCTATTTTCATCTGCCCATAGAAAGTCTTACCAACCTTCTCCTCCTAATAAGGTGACCTGTAGTAAACACCCACAACAATGTCACCCATATTAGCTTATCCCTTAATTCTTACCCATAAACTCTCATCTTGTTGGTCTGTCCCTGGGTAGAGCTCAAGATATTCCAGTTGCTAGCTCACGTAAAGAGCAAGTCCACCACTGCACCTCTCTGACCTGTCCTTTATAAAAAGTACACAGCCATCCATGACAATATTCCAGTCATGTGAGCTATCCCACCATGTCTCTGTAATTGCAATGAGGTCATGGCCCTGCAAATGCACATAGATTTCTAGTTCTTCTTGTTTATTTCCCATGCTGTGTGTGTTTGTGTACAGGCATATCAGAGAGGTAATCTAGCATCCGGGTTGGGTGTAAGAGGATTCACCATAGCCATAAACACCCTTGATGTGTTTAGCCCTATGATTCTCATCTTGAGAGGCAGTCAAGGAATATCTTTGCACTGCTTGGCATGGCTTATTCCTCAGGAGGAAGAAATGGCATGAGCATTGCCTCTTTGGGCCCCACCCCAAAGTCCTTCAGTTTAAAGCCCATCTCACCAAAATGGCCAGTCTGCTGCCAAAGATTCTCTTGCTCCTTTTAGACAGGTGGATCCTATCCCTCCCTAATAGGATGCAATCATTAAAGTTGGGGTACCCGTTCGACAGCATCACGGATCTTAGCCCCCAGTAGGCAGCATACTTCTCATGACTCTCTATCAGACCAGCAAACTGGTGCTTCAGTGCCCCTTAATAGAGAGTTGCCCACTACGACCACTCAGTGTTTCTTTTTATGGTAACCACTGTGTGCTGCTGGTGCAGGTTCTCCTTGTGGGCCTTGCTCGTGGACATCTAAAGCTTTTAAAGCATCATATCTGCTTTTGGTCTGGATGTTGCAGGGTGGCGGTTGAATTGGAGCCTGGCTTTTGTGGGTCACCAGGGTCCAAGTGCTGCCGAATTTTAGGAACTCTCTAAACACGGACAAACAGTGAGGTTTAGAAAGGAGACACAGTTAATTCTGTGCAGAGTGCAAGGTGGGAGTTTTTCCACAAATAAAGCAAACCAAGCAGTAAAAAGGAAGAGAATTTATACATTGAAATCTACATAAACCTGCTTGTCTAATACATAGTTAATACTTACCTAATGCATAATTATTTAGCTTGTGCAACCTTATGTAATACTTGTTACTCTGCTTATGTGGGCCTCTTCAGGAGTCTCTGGTGATCTCTGGTGGTCATTTGAGGAGGTGCCCCCTACTCAGTTTTAAGCAAAGTTTGGCTCAGGACATGCAGGTTGAGTGCCAAAAAAGATGTGGTCTGTAGCCCAGCATCACATCTTCTCAAACAATTGCCAAGCGGGACACAAAATATAAAAGCATAAGCATTAAGCAACATATGCTTAACACACCTGATAACATCTATTTGTATTCAAAAGAGGGGTTAAAGGTGAAAATGATACTATCAGCTTCCATCTGCAACAGAGATCAAAGGAAAGACAGGGACAGAGAATCCTGCTTAAAGACTCAGATAAATCTGCTTAAAGATATCACAAGGTGTCTAACACTTAGTGGTATCCACTGTCAAGTGTATGGTTCTGAAGACATGGATCTATCTCTGTTTCATCCCCTCTAATACTGCAGAACAGGTCACCAACTTGTGCACACATTAATCACATACTAGCCTGTTCTGCAGTAGAGGAGTCTGGACATCCATTGCAAGCTACCACCTGTGCTGACATCTCCTTCCTTACCAGTTCTATCTGGGTGGAAGCATCAGACTTCTCAGGGGCTGTCTTGGTAGACACACTGGTTTTGCTGCTGAGGTGAGGGACCACCATTACGGCAGAGACCTAGAGCTCTTAGCACTTACCTGAGCTGTGGACCTCCTTACACCTTGACCTACCTGTCGCACCCTGCCTAGGCAAACTGCCACACAAACTGCCGCAGCGCATCCTTCTGATGCACCATGTCCCGTTTGCTTGCCCTGGTCACCCTGCTCTTGATTGCTGGTGCTCCCTAGAGCCATTCAAATCTCCTGTGATGTTCTGGCAATGCCCCCTCTATGCTTGATTGGCTCATGAGAGCTTCTGATTCCTGACAGGGCTCTGGTCTGCCGCTTGGGTGTTCCTGAGCTTGGGAACACCCCTGTACTACTTTATCTAATGCTCATCCCTGGACTTGCCTCAGTTGCCATTTCTGCTGCTGCTGCTGTCTCATTGACTGTTTCATGAGCTTTAAATTAAAGACAGCAGACATTTGTACTCGGCAGATTTCAAGGAAGAGCACCTGCATTGACCAGACATGTGCCATTCACCTCGCTCTAGAGAAGCAAGGCCCATTGGCTCAAGGTCTGTGTGGGAAAGACCCCAGGATTCCCATCCCCAGCAGGAGGGATTTTACATGCCTGGAGTGCATCCTTAAAAACAGGATGCAATATGGTAGGAATTAATTACTTTTGAAGAGCCAAGACTGGGTTTATTTTGAGCAGAATAAGCCACTTGTTCAGTGCTGGGACCTGCTCAGACATTCTTCTCGGCATCAATCTCACTGAACCGGGACTCACCAGTCAGTTCTCATCTCAGGGAAAGGGTTGCTTTTGTTCACACCTGTGAACAAAAAGACTAAACCAAGTGCCTTAGAAGTGGCAAGAAAGATGTGAGAGAGTGAATGAGTTGACTTGTGAAAAGGCAGAAAAGGGCAGTGGTACATATGATGGCTGGGGGCAAGGCTTCCCTCATGACACATAGGGTTGCTGCTGAGTGTCTGCTCCTCTTCACAGAGGTGTCTACTGAGGGACCTGGTACCCTTGTATTTTATCAATACAATCACTGGCTTATATCCTCAAAGCAAGCATTCATTCTATAATAACTATAGAAGTAAACAAAGGACAGAAGTGTCCCAACTTCATTTTAAGTATTCGTCTTTCCCTATTGAATGCTGGGATTTCACTGTCTTGGAGACAGGCATCCTTATTGGGGCTGCAGTCCCATGGGAATCACATCCCCTGTCCCATCTCATCATTTCTTATATTTCTCGCTGTCTCCTGACTGTAAACTCCTGTTGCTTACCATGCACGAGCTCATGGAGCCCTACTTCAGATGATTTAATTCAAAATTTGGCAGAGGACTGACATATCAAAAGTCTAAAATGGCTCAGGGAAGTGTCTGATGAGGATGGAGCTGCCCCAAGTGGGGGTGGGGCAGGACCAGGAGATTCCCTGGAAGGATAGAAGAGCCTGAGAGAAGGGAAAGACAGATGAGACCTGTCTTTTTCCACACACATGAGCTGTGAAACAACACCTGAAGGCATTTGTCTGGTTTTCCTTTAAATCCCTGGAGAGAGACAGGCAGTCTCAACTGTGGAAGCTGAACTACTCTCAAGGAGTTTTGATAGAGAGAGCCCGAACAATGAATGCAGAGTAGAAAACAAACTTTTGGAAGCTTAAAGTTAAATGAGGTAAAGTCAACCATAATGCTTAGCACTTCAGGTAAATGTTCATCATTATTCCTGTATTCACTGTTTCCCAAACTCTTGAAATCTGTTTTTCCCCTTTCCCATGAGTGACAGTACTCAACCTGTTTGCATGTTGTTCACACAGCAGATGGGACATCACAGTTTTCTTCTTTGCACCAATGAGAGTTATATTGATGAGAGGTCTATCTGCACCCCTTGGCTATTGAAAATGCCCCATCAAAGTACCAGATGCTGGAGGGTGGCTTTGTTGGAAGTAGGAGGCCAGAAGCTAGTGGCTAGAGTCTAAACTACATTGGCATTATCTGCTGCTCTGCTGTGCCTCTCACAGAAGGCAAGGCAGCCACAGGGAGCACAGTCCCTATCCTGTCTCTAACAGTGTGGTACCTATCTATATTGGCATGTATATGTTGAGGGAAAAGCTAGGCAAATATTGCACGTTTCCTCACTTCATTCTTGGCCCAGGCACATGCCATGCATGTATGCCACAACTGTCTGACTGTTTGGGGTTCCTTACTGGACCATACATAAGCAATAAGCTGGTCATTTCCATGTCCTACCTTATCCTCATTGTCCGCAGTTTTTGCTGCTTGCTCTGAGGATTGCATCCTGCTGAGTGTTTTGTGATTGAATCCCAGACCTCTGCAAAGTCCCAGACTCAGCTTGATAAAGCTCGTCATTTTAGTGCATTATTTGTGCTGTAGCAGTGCCCAGAGGCCCCTTTGTGCTGAGCAGCATCTGTGGCTGGTACACACGCAGCTGTTTGTCCTAAGGTCCAAGATGTGCTCTCACAGCCCCATCTCTGCCTCTTTGGTGCACAATGTTTTCAACCATCATTAAAGCTTAATATGTTCCATTTGGCACCATTGTGAGAAAGCTATCTTGTTTGGGGGAAAAAATGTTTTACTAAGCCCAAAGCAAAGACGAAGGCACTTTTTGGTGATGGTGTTGATTATTCACAAAACGTCATTCACGAGTTGCCTTGTTTGCCAAGTGTGGGACATATGTTAGTAATTGACAATGAGCAATGTGGATCTCTTCTATAAATGGCTGTTTCAAAACACAATTTGTAATAAAATAAAGGGGCCAGGAAGTTCCTCAGAAGATCTAACGCTGCACCTCTTTTAAAACTGTTATCGCTAGCAGGCAAGACTTGTTCTCCCCCCTTCTCTTCAAGACTGCCTTTCTTCCTGCAAAACCTCAGGACTGTTCCTCATTTTTGCTTATGTTGCAAGTGAGGGTTTTTTAGTTGCTTCAGGAGACAGCTAATTGAAATCTATGTCTAGTGTTTCTGCAAACACTTTCCACCATCATTTGTGCTAGCCTTAGTTGAACAACTCCAGTAATGACATAAAATGATTTCCGGGGACCTAAAGGAGAAATAGTTCTATGAAATTTACTTAATTCTATCTCTTCATTTCACTTACACTGCACATGGATGTAAAGTAACATAGATACTTTAAAAGAGTCAGAGGCCTGAGTTCGCTCTCATGTCACCACTGCTTTAATGTGAAGACATTAATTCAGATGACATAATTTCTGAACATATCAGTGGGGTTGGAAAAAATCTTAACATATCAGCCCCAAAAGATTTACAGCAGAAGGGTTTGAATGTGCAAATATTTGTGTAGGTGTGCAGTCCTGCAGAGTCTATTGTTGCCTTACACCTGTTTGCCCAAGGAAGTTATTGGTCTGTAGGGATGGAGGTAGAAATAGGCTTTTAAGAGACCTAAATACCACTCAGTATCGAATGGAATGAACAGTACAATGCACATAATGAGTAAAGTGCTGCTTGTATAGGGCACCCTGGGAAACGGTACTGTTAGGTTTGCTTGATATCTGGAGGATCAAGATTATTTGATTGTTTGGGTGCCTGTTTACATATTTTTTTTCATGCAGAATACTGGTAAGTTTGGTTATGGTTGGAGTATAATGATGTGTAGGTGGATGCTGGAAATCCATTCTTCTGGTGAGTTGGCCTAGTCTATCAGCTAGCAAGGAAAAGAAGAGAAGGAGATGCAGACAACTGATGCAAACTTATACCGCCCTTTATGATTGCCAGTGTCTTTATTTCATGTCTTACTGGATGCCACATTTCTACGGTACACTTGTGTAATAGAAGAACTGTTTTACATTTTTGCATGTGCTTTCCAATGCAACACCAGCTGATGTGATCCACTCCAATAAATATTAGCTAACTATTTCAATACATTCTGTATAGGATGTAGTCTAAACCAGAAAATATGGATTATGAAACATTTCTGAGAGCCTGACCTCTCTATTTTTTCTTATGTGGTCTAGAATGATCCCAAACCAGAGATGTCCTGGCTCAGGAGAGATGGTGCTGCTTAGCTGAGAATGGAGCCAAACCTTTGACTTTTTCCATTAGTCTCAGCCTCCAGGATGTGAAGCTTTTCCTGGCCGTTGGGTAGAGAATGCACATTAGTCTTTCCATGTGGAATCTGCATTTTTTGACCTGTTTTTCCAATTTGCATTGGTTCTTTTCCCATTAAAGGAGGAAAGGAAGGTAAATTAGATCACTTTTTGGAAGGAGATGGAATTGAATTATTGTTCTTACCTATTCCATATTTATGTAAGCCCTGTGCATAGGTTCTTGTGCCTCAAAAAAAAAAAGAAAATTAATAAATGGAAGCTCTGATTCTTGCTTCTCTGAACCCACCATTTTAACAATAATGGATTTCAATTCAACTGTTGGACTTATCATTTGTATAAGGATGGTACAACCTGACAGCACCACTGCCTTGTAAGAAGTCAGAGTAAGTGACTCAGGCACCATGACCACTACTGCAAAAAAATCCAACAACCAATCAATAAACTAGCTAGCAAAACTATAGAAGTAAAAGTATCCCATGTAAACCAAGGAAGTACCTTGATGACCCCAGGGTTGAGGTATTACTTTTCAGCTCAGGGTTAAAACTTCCTGTTGTATACTTCCAGGACAGAAAAGAAGTGCCGTGGTAAGTCAGAGAGGTTAGCTCTAGCTCACAAATGAAGGGTAAAAACATGTCAGGGCCTGAGCTCTTCCTCTCTCCCCATTGTTTCTGTCATATGAGCTATGACTACCCAGGGACCAAGCAGCAGAAGGTTGGAGAGGTGGCAGATGAGGGAGATCAGGCATGACAAAGTTAACCATCACCACTCTCAACAACCCATTTCTCCTATATGCTCTTTGCAGTGGAAGCCAAAGTCAACAGTATTACACTATTGCTGACAGTAATGCCTGTGTTGGGATATATGTTTTGCTGACAGCATCTGAAATCTTGGAGGTATTTGCTATTGGGAACTTGGTCCCATCCCTCCTGGTTTGTTTATTATTTGCAGCTCTGCTGCCTTGGTCTCTCAGCCAGCTGGCTTGTATGGAAAGAGGATTCCTGAAAGAGCAGTTTTAGGTTGGCTCAGACCTCGAGGGGTTGTTACCACATCCCTGATTGTGCACTTGACACTGACATGCTGAGTGATTTAGGACCAGACACTTGCTGTCTTTGCCTCCATTTCCCTTCTGTGAAATTGTTGTTGGTGGTGCTTACTTCACAAACTGCATGAAGCCGTACAGTTGCCAAGCTCTCTATGAGGCAACACATGACATCAATTAGTTGCCTTGTACAGGCCCAACACTGAGAAAGAAAAAGGTTGTTTCATCATTGGGGCACTGAGTGTATTATGTTTCTCCATCCATCTTGAACAGCTAGCCTTCTAGGGCATGAGTCTGAATCAATTATGTACTTTGCCTTTCTGCATTCAGATACAGAAATGATGTGTAAACATGATGATAGTCAGCATTTCTCATCTGATCTATCAAAGGATTGAAATATCATGTGCTGTTATTGGTTGTCATTTCTCTGGCCCCAGTAATCAAGATTTTACTCTGCTTGCTTAATGGACTTGTAACAAAAAAAGAAAGAAAGAGGAAAAAATAAACTAATAATTCTCTTAGTTCATTTTCTTCATGCTTACGCTGTTTACCCATTATTTGGTCTTCTCCAAATTTCTGTGAATTATACAGTAAGGATTAACTTCTGCTTTAGTTTGAAGTTAATAGTAAATTTAGCAGAAACTTTAACAAAAACAGAAGATGCCTCAAGGTTTTGCCAGAATTTTTTAAAGATGAAGATGGTGAGTTGCTTAAACAGTAGCTTTGGCTACTTCATACTATGAGTTGATTTACTAAATACTGACAATGCACATGAGAAAGGGGAAAAAACCCCTTGACTCTCATGTTACTTCAACAGAAAAAAATGCCTCACTTGTTTGGGATTTATACTGATTAAACCATAGTCTTATGGATTACTGTGCTTTTTTTCTCAATAGAGGAAAAGCATATAGGCCAATTTTGGCACTTGATTATGACTTTCATAGTTCCACCAGTGTAATCATAGCCAAAAAATTTGCAGCATGGAATGGTTTATTTGTGTAGCATTTTGGAGAGGCCAGATATATTTTTTTTTGCACAGACTAATGTGTGGCCATGGCATGAAGTCTATAACTCCATTACATTTGATAAGGGTTGCTAGAAATAAAGACCTTGACTACAGGCTGTCACTCATACCTTTGCAGGGTGGGGTGAAGGTATGAAACCTCCTCATTAAAAAGGAGCCAAATCACATTACTGGAGAGGATCATGTTACCAGACTTCATGCACTTCATGGATCTCTGGCATTGTGTTTCCTTCATGATTACCTCCAAGATGTGAAGAGGAAAAAGACCTCTTGGGAAGTCCATGTTATGTCCTCCTTAAGTCATGCAGTAATCACTGTAGCTCCCTTTCTCAGTTGTTTCCTCATGACCCATTGATTCTCCTGCACCCAGGCTCTGAGATTTCATGGCTTCTGGCAGCCCACCAAGCTCTGAAGGAAGAAGAAGGAGCACATGTGTGAGATGAAAGGGTGAGAGCTTTATGCAATCGGCTGTATTTTCCCTTCCTTGTACAGACGCTTCCCTATCACTGCAGTTTTCCTGAAAGATCAGAAATAGAGTCTTCCTGGATTTGGAGCAGTAAAAAGTTGGTTTTATTGCAGAAATGTGACACTGTAGGAGTTAATGCAAATCCCACTATTTTGGTCCTTTGACATAAAAGAATGGTGCAGCTGCCTTGCCATATTCAATACTGCATTGTTACTAATACTGTGCAAAGGCTTTGGTAGAAAGTGAGCTTAACAAGTAACAATGACATCACACTAATAGCAACAACCCAAAGTAAATTACCTCTTCTCCCTTCCTTTCTTTATCCTTGCATTTTTGCTCTGGGCGAACTATGAAATGCTTTAGGCCATGCATTTCTCTGAAGTGACTGCAATTCTGCATTAGCAAGCATCTCTGCCCTTTAGCTGTTAACCACATGGTGCTCCAAACAAGACAGCAAACCGCTAGGAATGTCAGCTGCATCTCACCCTACTGGGAATTTCACATTTTTTTGAAGACAAAAATATTTTCCTTGGCTGATAGTTTATAAGAGCAAATAATAATAATAATAATAATAATAATAATAATGTGCTTTTAAAATGTGTTTTAATGAGATTGGAGACTGAACACTTTATATCACTTACTTTTGAGTCTGATATTGTTTGAAAAGGTTTGTATTATCCTTAAGAGCTATGAAAAGACAGTAACACAAATGAAAGTGGTTTCTCAGCCAATGCAATCCAGAATTCCTTGGCTTTACTGGGGTGGATGATCAGTCTTGTTTTCTTCAGCCCACCTATGTGACCATTCCACTAGAGGCAGGTAGGGTGTTAGAACATTTTGAGAAATAATCACTTTGCTATCAAGAATTCAGATGGTTCAAACTGAGCTGTTTTACTTTGTAATGCAGCAAATGAAGGTTTCATAGCTTTGTAATTCTAGCATTTGTTTCAGATGCCTGAGGGTGCATATTCAGTGGCTTTGAACCTGTTGGATCACTGTATTTTTGCTCTTTTCTTTTTTTTTTCCTCTGTTCTATTTGTTCTTTTTAAATTTTCTTTTAACCTTTTATGTCTTTTTTTTCTTGTTTCTACTTTCTTCTTTCTTCCTTCTTTCTCCTTTTTTTCCCCTTTTTCTGTATTATTGTGTTTTTGTGTTTTTCAAGGTTATCTATCTAGAAGCAAAATAAACACTGATTGCTTTCTTTCAAAGGAGATTTTGGTTGAAGTAATAATAAAACATTTGGGGTGAGCAGCAAGGGGCCATCTGTTCACTGCTTAAAAAAATATTCACAGAGTAAGTATATCAGTGAAGTGCACCAAAAAGGACAAAGCAAAGCCTCACAGAATGCTTCTCTCAAGGCTGTTATTTAAAGCTTTTGGGTTGCTTCAAGCCACATAGTTTTGAGTAGAGCTTCTGAGGATGCCTGGATTAAACCTGCCCACTGTTTTACTTGAGTGACAACCTACTCTCCCACTTCTTCAGCTACTGATCTGCAGGCAGGCAGATGCAGACCAACCTTATATCACACCTGCAGGGACTGCAGCATATTGGGAGGACCCTGGACTTGCACAGGTCAATTAGACCTCCCATATTAACGTCTGACATTTAATCAAAGGGAAATATTGCATGAATGGCCTCCCCACAAGCTCTGCATGTTGATTATTTACAAGACACGCTTACTTCCATTGTTAGATGATGAAACCTGATGGGGACTACTGTCCTCTCTGCATGAACATGTATAGATAGGAATCCTAGGGAATTGTGTTTTCATTTCTTCTGCTTGGCAAGTGAAGGTTGCCTTTTGACAGAAGAACGGGGAAACTCATCCCCTTCTCCAGTGTCCTGATGCTAAGGCTAAGGCACCAAAGGGATCTGGGAGAAATGTGATGAAGCCAGCAAGAGCCATGACTGCTCTGTGTTTCAGGAAGTCCGCATTCTGGGTGTTTCCCTGTTGGTCTTGCACTGCAGTTCCTCGACCTGCAATGACTGTCACACTGAGGTGGGACTTGCCACCTCTTATATGTGCCAGTTGCAGTAGAAAAGGATGAGATGGGAGGACCTGAGTCTGCTCCAGTTACTTCAGAGGATGCAGTTTCAGTAACACTGCTCAGGCCTTTCAGCTGCTGCATGCAGCCTGCTTATCACTGCACTGAGAGGCATTTTGATACCAGGTAAGTAGCATTGAAATAAATTTGGGGTGTTAGGTGTGAGCTTATCTGCTCCAGTGAGCTTAGGAGGTCCTGATCCCTTCATCACAAGGAATTTACAAGGCAGCTGGAATAAGTTTAGAGATGGGCAACAAAAATGATGAAAGATACAGAAAGGATCTGTATATAAGCTAGGACTTACTTGTTTTGAAAGGAGATAAAGGAGGAGGAGTTGATGGATTTTCAAGAAAAGCTTGAGTGGCATGGAGAGAACGAATAGGTTGATTTTTTACTCTTTTCCAGTAGAAGAGGTGAGAGACATCAGATTAGGCTAGTAAAATAGTATAGCTCCAAACAAAACTTCTTCTCAGGCAGCTGACCTGTATATCTCCTTGCGAAAGGATGGCCTGGGTGCTAAAGTTTATAGGTTTTGAGGACAGACAAGAGAATTTAATGGAAGAGTAATCCCTTGAGAATACTAAATACATAGAAACCACAGCCTCATTAGGAAATTCCTGTCCTGGAAACGGCTGGAAACTGGGACAGTGTTACAGGGAGTTTTCTGCTGTTCACTAGGCATCCTCTCTTGGCATGGTGGGAAGCAGGGTATGGGGTAGAAGGATCTTCAGTCTGATATTTTACCAATTTTCTTCTGTTCTTCACTGCAGTTAAAAGTTTGCAAAGCTGTAGAAACTATGGGTAGGGTTTAGCTCACTTAACCCTCAGAAAGTAGAGGTTCTATCTACCTATCTCCCAGAAATTAGTAGCATTGAGGGCACATCACCCACTCTAAGATAGATATCCAAGAGGATGGATGAATCACCATCTCAATCTACCTTTTATTTCTGTTTTCTCAGGGAGTCTGGACAGCTGCCTAGGGTTGGATGAGTAATTTCTTTTTAACTTTAGTTAATCTTACTTGAGTGAGAATGATCCTGATTAAAGTGGGTTTTAGCAGTAGGTTTAAGGCCTTTTTGCTGCAAGGTTTTAAGTGCCACCGTGTTAAGGTTAACACTTACTAAATGTGTCCTCTGAAAAAAGCTCCTTGAACACGACTGAGAATTTCTCTCTTCAAAGGTCAGTGGTCTGCACCAACAAAACCAATCAAGCTCTACCTGGGGTCTGAGGAAGCTCTATTTCATAGTGTGGGACTTCTGACATTTCACTGAGTATTTAGATACTGCATCTGAAACTAATTAAAAGGAAGGTGACTGATAGCTGATAGACACAGACTGCTGGCTTGTGTTGTACTGTCCAGAAACACTACATGACCATTCCCAGCTGTTGTTCCAGCATGGGGTACACCAGCTGTCTCATCAAATCACATCACAGAATAATAGCACAGAAAGCTTCCATCTTATCCTGCCATAAGAAAGTAACTATCACTTACAAGGCCCCAACAAGAAAAAAGAACATCTTGAAAGCTATTTTTTTTTCTTCTTATGATCACATTTACTTTCCAGGAAGCAGATGTAAACACAGTCCAAGTTAATTCTCGCTTTCTAATCACCAACCTCTGTGTTTGTAAATGTATCTAAACTGCTAACTTCATTTGCACGGCACTTGAATTGCTCAGAAAATTCTTTCTCATCCAGACTTCCAATATGCAGTGTGACAGCCCTTGGCACTGGTAGAGCAGTGTACCCTGCCTGCCTTCTGTGAATGCTTCTGTGGATGTGTTAATCATTACAACACAGCTTTCCAAATTGATCAGATATTGCCAAATATTTTATATATATATATATATTAATTAAAGTGAAATAGTTGTGGTTTTTTTAGAATAAGTCTGTGTTTTAATTCTGCCTTTTACAAGAGATTGTGACTTTTGTTTGTCCCAGAATCTAGATTTCATAAGGACAGGCTTAGTAAAAGCCAAGATTAGCAGAAATTCCCCCATTCTATTTTCCTTTTCTAAATTTGGATGTAATGGTTTAAATGTATAATCAGTATCTTAACAACACAAAAGACACTACATTTGAGGAGGATATGAAACTGGCAGGAAATGGGTTAATATAAGAAAACGCAGAAGTGAGGAATCAACTTTCACCAGCTTGCCTGAGGAAATGGGCAAAAATCTGAAAACTGTACTTTATCTTAGTTATAACTGAATTTTGAAATTATCAGATATTATTTGATAATTAGATATAGATATGATATTATAGATGCTATTAGATAATTATTCTCATAATTATATTATTATAATAATATAATAAATAATGATATAATAAAAGAATAATAAAAGCTCTGAATACTAATGCTTCCGGGTCTTACAGTGTCCCAAACCTGGAGTAATGCCACTGAACATATCTAAATGGCATTGATATAGAATTGGTGGAAAGGTAGAGTCAGATCTGAGATCTTTTTCACCTGCTACGTTTAACCTGAATAGACCTTTACCTGACCATTGCTTTGCATGCAAAGCTCAGACATCAGGGCCTTTTTGTCTAGAGAATAAGAAGCGACACTATGCTCAGGTAAAAAGAGCTCTAAACATATTCAAAGGCTATACAGCATGAGAAAGACTCATAATTTGAGCCAGTGTGGGTGTCTGAATGCTCTGAATATTATTACGGATCTTTTAAAAATTATGAGCTGACAGCATCTTACCTTTCCTACTGTCCTGAATGCTATTTCGTGCTGTCCTTGAGCAAGGCTGCCTGGGGGAGGCAAGGCTTGTCGAATGACTAAGTGTTAGCAGTATTTAGACACCTACCTCCCCCTCACTTCTGTTAAAATTAGGCACAGAAATGCCTTTGTGATTTTGAGCCTGGTGAGCAGGGAGATATGGCAGGAAATCAAAGTGACCTGCAGGAACAGCACAGCAGCTGAGCGGCTGCGGCGGGTGTTCAGTGGCTATGCTGACGGCAGAAGTACCGAAGGAATTGTCTCTGAATGCATCATGGCTGTTCTCTTTGTGAGGGAGCCCATGCTCACCTGAAGCTCATGCTGACCGTCTAGGATGGATGGAAATTACAGCTGACCAAATAACTTGTCCTAGCTGTCCCATCAGCTCTCTGAAGAAAGTGTTTTCTTAGAAGCTTTTCTGGAAGTCCTCTGCAAGTTGGTGGTGTGTCACTTTTTAGGAATTTGCAAAAAGTGATGCTATGAGCAACCAGACAAGGGTTGGACAGTGTACAAAGACAGCTTCCATGAAAGAAGGCTAATGTCAACAAATATAGGTCAGATACACATAATCATTTATCTGCTCCAGCCACACTAACAGTAAACCAGCTGCAAACATATGCAGATGACATGCTGAGTCTACTTCAAAGGCCTTTTACAATTCTTTAGCTTGGACACAAGCAGGGCAATATGAGCGCCAAGATAGACACAGAAATCTTCCTCAGACAACCATTTCTTAGCCTAGTATTGCATTTTGATTACATCCTTTAAGAAAAGGAGAGTTGCTATCATTAGCTGGTTTCATTGCTGTTACAGTTGATGCCAAGCTACATGTTTTATGGTTACCTTTAATTTTCAAGCCTAAAGGAAGGGAGAGAAGCCTGGGGCAGGGAATGGTGCGACACGAGTTTTAGCTGAAATAATCTATGGGGCTGGGCAATTTAGTTAGAGAGCCATCACATATCCAAAGGAAGGATTGGGGAAGTTCTCCCCATTTTTAGAGACTGCTTCAGAGAATGTACTGGAAGTTTGCGTGAGGGGCAGGCTGTCCTGCAGCCCTTGCACAGTCATCATCCAGGAGCCATTCTAGGGGCAGAGAGACAGGAGAAGGCACACGGCCTGCACAGCCAGGACCTGGGCAACCTGGGAACAAGTGGCATGCCTGCTGTGAGAGCTGTGTCCCTGTTAACCCTCCTCAGAAACTGCCATCTCACTTTGCAAAATTTCTGAGGGTTTTTCATGAGCCTTTTGTGGCAGTGTCGTGCACCTGGGCTCCTAAACACCATGTACCAGCTATGAATCAGCACTGGCATGTTTAAACTTGGAGAATTTTCTTTTTTTTTTTTCTTTTTCCAGAGAGATAAAAGATCCCTTACAAATATCTTTCAGATGTAGTCCCAGTATATTTTCCATACTGGATACAGCTACAGATTTCCTATATTACCAGAAAAAGAGGTGTCCCAAGGTTTGTGTACAGTGACAGGTAGCAAATAGGGTTGATACTTCTTGACTGCAAATCCTAAAGAAATATCATCACAAATATCTGTTGATTTGGAGCCATTGAAAAATGACAACTGAGTTCTGGTTAAGTGGCAAAAAAAAGTATAAGCCTTCACATTAAAAAAAATGCTATGCATGTATAAAATGCTTCCTGGGATTGTGATTTTTCCAAAGTGCTGTGAGTTGAAAGTTGTTTTTCATTCAACAGCTGCAGCTGTGACTCCAGCTATCCCTCCTGAATGTTATTTGACTCAGAAAGCCTCTCATCTTGAGAACTGACCTTTCAAAGGGGTTCACATTGTGTGTTCCCCCTTTTTGTGCTTCATTATGTATATGCTGATGAGCTGAGGGTGGTGGCCAGGTGACAAATTGCTAGAAAGTGAAAAATTGATAAATAACCTGCTCATTAGTTGGAAGGCTTGTAAGTAAAGTAGGGAAAGAACTGTGGAGGACAAGGACTGTTAGTGGAACCTGATGAGAGGTCCTTTGGAATATGATTGAAAAGAGTAAGTCTTAAAGTGATTGTATAGGTGGATGTTGCATGTAGTTTATGCTGCTTTTTGCAGTGGGTGGTTGGGCACTCCCACCTTGGCTGGAAGTTTTTCTTTAGCTCCTTATACATGGGAACTTTACTGCTTAAGAGTGTGTAAATAGATTGCTGAGTCTCTGTGTTTCCCTGTAAGACAGTGCTATCTTAGAATGAATAGCAATGGTGTCTGCTATTGGAAAAAAAAGTCTCTTTCCTGGGAAAGCAAGGGATGGATATTTGGTTGATAATGACTTTCAGTGTGGCTTGAAATGCAGTTTAATATGTACAGCCATGCAGTTGTAAAGCAGTGCCACCTTCCACCTAAGCAAGGCTCTCCTCCTCATTGAAACTATTCATTTTAGTAAGACTGTAGGGTTCACTGAGCTTGATCTTGCTTTCCTGTTCAAGATAAAAGCATCATGTGTGGTTGTTACCTGTGAGTGTCGGTAAAATCCCTGTAGACAAATGCTGCAGTTTCTGGGAGTACTTTTTGGAGTCTTGAGACAGTAAATACTTTCCAATACGTGCACAGCTGGTGGAAGCCGCCCCTTTGCCTTTGGCTAGATGGAGGTCATACTTAACGCTTATCAAAACATAGTTATTGAAAACTAGCCCCTGTGAGAAACACTTTTAATAAGCTGGACTTTTCTGAAATGAAAAACTGTAAACCAGTCAATTTAATTACCTAAAGTAGCAGTTTTCCTGCGTAGGCATTGAGAATTTTTCTCTTGTTTAAAACTGTTTCTGACAGAAGCAGGAGCACTTGCAACACTTCAGGTCAGTCAGGGCTGGCAATCAGTGTGAAATTATCTCTGGTTTTGCTGGTATTGGAGTGAGATTGGTCTCTTGACATCACTTTTTGGCATCGCAAGATACATGTGCAAAAGAAACAATACTGGAGTCAGACGCAGACTTATGGATCCCCTGTGGCTGTCTACACACCTATGAAAAGAAAATGCATAATATTAGCAATGATGCACCAACTTTGGGAACTGTTCCAGGAGTTGTCCCTGAAGCATCCAAGGGAGATAAGAATTAAGCATGTGCTCCAGGAAACAGAAGAACAAACACACAAATCATGTTAAACCTGGGCAGCCAATCTGCAAGGATGCTGTGCACAGAATAAGCCTACAAGGAACCACAGCAGATGTTGGGGCTTTCATAGTTTGTTCTGCAGTAGAAGATTAATATACACTTCTGTACTCTGCCTACAATACAAGGCTGGGAGCAGGTAACCCTCTACCTCTTTCTACAAGGTTCCCCACTGCAGTGAGTGTAGCCTGGAGAAGTTTGCACCATCTGCAATGGGCAATCATAAAACAGTCTAAGATACAGAAAACTGTTTATGTATCTATTGAAGCACTAGTACTTAACAACGAATACTTTTTGTTATAGTTGGTGCATCAACAGCTTACCAGAGGAAGCAATGTTTGTTCTCAAGACATTGATTTTGAAGGCTTATCATTGCAAAACTTTAGCAACATTCACACCGTGAATATGTGATGATATTGGAGTTTTATGCCCAAAATTACTTTAGTGCTGCAAGTAGCTGTATTTCAAATTCTTTGGACCTGGACAAGCATTGCAAGCTGTTAGTAATTTATTAATGTAAACTACATAATACTTCAGAATATCTGTGCCTAGCTAACACTAATGAATTGATCAGAAGCCTTTAAGAATCCTTACAAAAATGCATAAATCACCCCTGTACGTGATCTAGTGGCCCCTACCTATGTTAGCAAGGTACTATTACTTCCACTCCAAAGTCTCTTTGTGGAGCTTGCACATATTTCCTCAGAGTGGATCTAGCTTATGGTCACAGAACGTGGTGCAGATTTACCTGGCTTATCCCATGGGCTGGCCACATATTTGTCTATAGAAATCCTGCCTGGCTTTGTAAGATCTAGCCCTTCTTTAATAAAGACACATTGAATTATTCTGCCTTTTTGTGCTTAAGGATTCTCCTGACAGAACTTCTTAAAGCATCCTTTACTTAACACTTTGGTAAGTAGTAGGGACATACATAAATACATACATTATCCTGGGTTTGGCAGCCTTGTGGATGTTATGTACATAAGCCAAGCTTGTCACTGGGAGTTTCCCACGAAAACAAGCAGAATGATAGTATATGCAGTGATCTGGTAGTCTGTACAAGGTGGGATTTTTTCTGCCCCTCCTCCTCCCCACTTAAGATTCCTCAAAGTAAAATATACATTCATGATAATATTTTTGCTGTTTTCATCAACAATTCAACTAACATGGGTTTCAACTGGATTAAATATAATTTTTGTTGATAACTTGTGTTTTGAGTGGTTGTCACCATTCTTTTTTATGACAAAGTCTATAAAAAAACTTTAAACCATTAAAAATACAGTATCTGCAGACATTTGCTCAGGGTATTTCAAAGAAAACATAGTTATTACAGTAGCTGTAGATCCAAGATACTTCACATGTGGGAAAGTTTAGCTGAAGAAAGAACAGTTCATACATATAAAGATAGGACATCTATAAAAATAGGCATACAACTTTACCAAACTCCTAATCATGAGTTTAAATAGCGAGGTCTAGCTCATTTCCTTTTCCCACTATTTCCTCTGCAAATTTATGGGCATAAATTCTAGGAGAGAGATTCAGTTTGTGCGTTCTGTCCTGCTTCGTCTATCCTTTTAAAAAGGCTCACACCTGTGTGGTTATCTTTTGGGATGGCACATCTTCCTATGGTGGTGACAGTTTGTTTCCTTCTGAAGCATTTTTCTACTGTGGTTCTGTGTTTTAGAGCAGTGCTTTAAAAATATGCTGTTGGTCGGACATGGCTAGCTTTTTCAGTATATTATTAGCTTATCAAGCCTGGAACTTGCTAAATAAGCTCTGTTGTAGTGTATGTCTATATCATGCCTCTGAGACTTTTAAATGCACTGTAACTTAATGCTGACTATCAATGGCACAGTAGTTTCTGTACTTGGAATTTAAATGCTGGAAGATTTGGCTTTTTACTGGATTAACTAGAAAGTTATGAAGAATTGTATGCCAGAAGTTCATTTTTTTCCTTCAGGTTGAGGTTTTAATCTTAAGAATTCTATATCGGCCTCATGCTGAGGTCTGCGTGCACACGAATCAGTGCATAGGGAACTTCATCCTGTGTGGTTTCCCCAGGATGAGAATTGTGGTGGACGTGTGGGTGTCTCACCTTGTGCAAAAGCTGCACCTGACCCACATATGGATGAGCAACTGTTGCTCTCCAGTGCTGTTTTAGCTTGGTATGTTTAAATAGACCTGAGTGGGGTGTTCAGGAGTAGGATGTTAGAGTCAGGTCTGTGACAAGATAGAGATAAGGGGCTGGGAAGTTGATGGGTGGCTGCTGATGGTAAAGTACTCTTCTGTGGCATCACCTAAGCAAAGGATTTCCAAACCTATATGTCCAACACAAGGGCATGTTAAAGGATCTTAGGATGTAAAGTGCT
The DNA here is from genome assembly GCF_003984885.1 of Neopelma chrysocephalum. NCBI lineage: Eukaryota > Metazoa > Chordata > Aves > Passeriformes > Pipridae > Neopelma > Neopelma chrysocephalum. The sequence goes on from NW_020897689.1 coordinate 29,215,440, forward strand.
TATTTAATACAGCTATGCTAAGATCCTGCAAGCCACAGCCACACTTAATACAGTTTGAATGTTTCATACCTTTCTGGTTTTAGTTCAGGCTGAGTTTTCTTATCTGCTTCCAGCTCGGTCACATCTGTAAACAGATTAGGTCATCTGTAAGTATATGATTCCAGAAAACTAGGAGAGTCAGTTCAGTCCAAAACACCATCTGCAGAAAAGAAGATTTTAAAACTTGCTTTAGGTGTACCAAGCCTATACTGCTTCTGTTTCCTCTCTGATGTTTTTCTTGGGTAAGCAGATCATTTTCTGGAACAATGTCCACCTTGTTGAATGCATTCTGACATTATGGCAATGTTCCTCATCAGATTCCAATTTTAAGAACAAAAATTGCCTATTTCAAAGTAATGCAGATTTTTACAAGCTTGTTTCACCAAAATTAATGTGATGGAAGACTTAAACTTCAAGAAAAGGTAGTTGTAAAATAATTTGGGTCCTTGAAAACCTTATCCTCAGAATTTCTCGTTAATATTTTCCCAGAAGACTGCTAATAAAGTGAGGGCCACAAGTATTCATTAACTTCACTAGGTGCTAGTCACCTATGCAGATTGCTGCCAGAGATACACAGCCAAAGCAAAACTGGCTGCAAGTGCCATAAAAGTCAACTCGCCATCTGCCCAGCTCAGCAACAGTTCATGGGACCATTGATGTTGTTTCTATTTCCTGTAGTTTTGTCAAGTGCCTGATCTCAGTGATTTAGATGCTCAGCAGGTGACAGCTCAGTACAGAGGCAATGCTGGAAAATGTCAGCACTTGGAATAGAGACACGGAGAAGTTTGAGATCAGGAAGCTGCTAGAAGTGCTGATGGTGGAGCAAGCACGAATTTCTGTGCTTTTCAGATTTTTCTTTCAGGCAGCTGTAGGGTTCATGTTATTTGTGAAGAAGAGCAGCCAACTGCTTCTTCCTCTTACTGGGAAAGTCCCAGGAAGAGTAAAATATCAACAGTCGCTATACACAGAATTGTGCAGACATCCTCTGGATTACTGTGGTGAAGCTCACTGAAACAATTAAACTTATGGACTGTAGGTATACACCTGCTAAGCACTGAGCCCTTGCCTTCAGGCAATAGGATCACAGTCTTCTGAATGACTACTATTATCTATTTATCCTTGAGTAAATAGCCCTTAATTCCTCTTCTGGATAATATATGACTAAGATTAGTGGGACACCCAATTACTGCTTGGAGCGCAGTCAAAATTATCTTCCTACGACCTTACTTTGAATCCTGTCTATTTCTCTGCTTCATCTAAAATGTTCTCTCCCTACATTTCAGGGCTTCTTCTAGGCAGGCATGCTGTAGGCATCAGATCTTCTCAGCATGACAATGTGTCTGTCTACTTTGGTCAACCATTTGTGACAGGACACCATTCATTTCTTTCATCCTGCTGCTGTTCCTTTCTTCAGCATTGCCTTTTACAAAAATACCATGCTTCCTGACCTTTCCCAAAGAAATTTGCAGCCTGCTGTGTTTGTCTGCAGTTAGCTCAAAGCACTCTGAAACAGCGGGGTCTGAGTCCCCTCCTTCTTTTTTTCTTTAATCTGACCACTCAGCACAGTGAGATTTATGTACAATTTGGGATATTAGTGAGACATATCTTAACTTCTTGACTGTAAAATGATCAAATTACTTAGTGCCTTCAAAACTGTCACTCAAAACCAGCGAGCTCAGATACTACCTTTGGGTTGATCCAGACTATGAAAAAAATATAAAATAGCATTTAGGGTGAAAACTAGTCTAGATTGTTCTCTTCTTAACATAGCTGATTGGGTTTGAAATAAAATGTGATGGCTATCACTTAAAATGTCTCCATGCTTCTGAGGCCAGAGGTTGTGACCAGTCCTGTTACTAATGGGAATGCACTAGCAGGTTGGACATAGCACCAGAAACTGCTATCCTGTCACCTGCCCAAGTGTGTCAGGGGTAGAGGCGTGCCATCATGATATGGTGATAGCATAACCAAAAATGTACTAGGCTGTGTATTACCTTTTTTTGCCTTCTTTCCATCATTCATCTTTTCCCCAGAGCAGGTGTTTAACTGCTAGCACTGTTTAGAACCATACATATTGTATTTGATTGTAGTTAAGAGATGAAATATGAGGATTTGGGGAATTTCGTGTGTTTTGGAAGACAGCCACGGTATGAAAACCAACATGCTGGAGGTCTGGTAGTGCATTTGCTGTTGTAACCCACCACCTTGAACTGGTCATTTGCTAAGAGCAAAGACTTTTGTCTGGTGTAAAATGTTCAATTTCAGTTTTCTTCAGCCACCCACTGCCACCTGTAGATTACTTGCAAGGTCATTTATTGCTCTGTGTGAGGGTAGCAGAATCTGGCATTGGAAGTATCTCTCTTTATACTTCATACAAAATGGAAAAGGCAGTTGATGTGTCTGAAGAGATCTTATGTATGTGAAGGGGCTTGCTTCAGCAGTGTTTGTGTTTCTCAGAAGCAGTGGACAAAGTGGGGATGTGACAGCTGCTAGTGTGGGGACTGAGGTTAAGCCTGAAGAGCCCAATGTAGGCAATGTTATCTCACCACGAGTTTCTGGGGAAAGAACATGCCATTAATCTGCTGGGCTGCAGGAGCCTGAACGGAAACAGATTCCTGGAGATAATTTAATAATTAAGTTACAGCAATTTTTTTTATCTTTATAGAAAAATACAATACTAGGTGAAGCTGTAGGTGTTTAGTTTTCCTGAAGACTTCTGTAGATCCTTTTTAGAGTAATCATATTCATAAATTCGTGTATGGACACTGAGAATATAACTGAAGACCAGACGTGAGAAGAGTGCAGACTTGTACAGCTTTCTGAAGGAGGCTGTTCCTTTTTCCACTGATTAAGATCTTATGGTATGTATCAATGTGACGGAAGGACTACACTCAAGTGAAAAGGTATCCTGGGTCAGAATCTAATCTTCTTCTGTGTCAGTGGATGTGTGGGGTAATCCAGATGATTTAAGTGAAAAACCCTTAGGGATCGACAGAACTGATCTCAGATGTGAGCCATGAACTGCCCATCTTCACATAACTCCTCCCTCTGACTCAGAGTTGGTTTGGAGGGGTTCTTGTTTAGATAGCACTTGTGTTTTTACACACAGACAGCCTGTCAGCAGGCCAGATCGACCCTTTCAAACCAAGGGCAGTGACTTCTCATGTTCCCAGTAGTGCTCTAGGGACATGCCATGTGGTTGGACGCAGGGGACTGAACCTCTCCACAATCTATTCATAACACTGAGCATGGGACATTAATGCTCCTTCTTACACCACTCTGATGTAAGCCTTCAGGGGGTTGCATGTGCAGGAGTAGGGAAGTTTACCCAGTCCTTGCCCTCACATCACTGAGGGGCTGAGTAAGGAGAGCCCCATCCCTTCCCACAGCTCAGCTGAGCTGTAACAATTCTCCTTCCCAGCAGCATGATCCATTGCTGGAAGGGTGAAGAGCAGAATCAGAGTGCTCTTCCTCAAGACAGGGTGCCTTTCTCAGCATCCTGCTTCTTGTCTGCACCGTAGACCAAGCAACCTGTTTAGCTAGGCCAGATCTGGCAACTAAAAGGAAAACACAATATGCTGGTGCATCTCACCTAAAAATTCCCAATGGCAAAGCAAGTGTCTTTAATAAGCAGGTAGCCCTAACTAGACATAGACCACAAGCAGTGTTGTGTGTTTATATCTGGCATTCAGGTAATGTTAGATACAGATTCAAAAAAACCAACAAACCAACCCTGCAGTTAAAGCTCAGAAGCTTCCTGCATAGAAGACAGCTGGTTTTCAGAAGTAAATTTCCAAGCTTTTGACCCATTTAGAGGCTTCAGAAGGATGTTTTTAGTACCCAATAGCTGTGCACAGTATTTTTGAGCAGTTTGCTTGCTGATGAGTTGCTTCATTATGAAATTGAGTAACTGGAGCAGCTTTTTGCAGCAAGGCTTTCAAATGATCTGTATATGGAGAGGGATGTCATTGTGACCCGAGCTGTGGCAGCAGTGGCAGCAACTGGAGGAATGTTGCAAGTTTTTCTGTCTTAAACCCAGATTCTGACTAACCCCTGAATGGATTCTGATATCCAATGTTGAGCTTTCCTCAGTCCCAGCTGGGTACACCACAAATCTTCTTTCTAGCCTTGTGGGTTGAGGGGGGGAAGAGTGTGAACTGAATGTAATTGGGGTGAGAATTTGGTCCTTAAATGACTTCTAAACTGTGGGAAAGCAATAATGTTGCCAAGCAGAGAAAGTACTGAAAGGTCATCACACTGAACGCTTCCTCCATTTCAAAGCAAAGGAAGGCCCTTTTGTTGGCAATTCATTCTCCTTTCCAAAACAGAAAATGTCATGATAACCTCCCTTTTTTTGGATCTTCTCAGGTACTTGCACACTACGTGTTATGAATATATATAGGCAATTTTGCTACACTATCTATAGACTTATTTTCTTTAATCCATGCAGTTATGGGCATATTGAAGTTGAGGACTGACCCTGGCATTTCTGCAGTTCTGGATTTTCCATCTGATGTGGTTTTGAAAAGTACTAGTAAATTCTTGCAGAAATCTTTTGTTTCTAACCACAGCTCATGGATCTTTTCCAGGCAGAATGGCAAAACTTGTCTTAAACTTTCTCTTCATGGTTTCTATTAAAGATTGGTTGATCCTTCTTGGTTTACCTTGCATTTGAGCTATGGTGTTGGAAGAAGTCCATTCTATATACTTATAATCAACTCCTTTCACCAAACTTACCCATGGCATGTTCCAGCATATATTAACAATGGCCACTTCAGGCACAACCCACATGTGGCAGTTGTGGGTAGCAAACAAGATGTTAAACATCTCCTACAGAAAGAACCATGGGACAGACTGCAGTCTCATTAGGTCCCTTGTACTCTCCCACTCTTATTTTGTCCATTTAAATTCCCCTGAAAAGGGAGTATCGGCTTTCCAGAAGAGATGTTGACTACTTACTGAGCAACAGCTGAAAGCTATCATTTTTAAACTTACAATTTCTTTTGACATTGGATGCTTACACTGGAAGACACATTTTTCACTAGAAAACCATTTCTATTTTGCTTTCCAGAGCAAAAGAAATGATTAAAGCTGAAGCTATTCCCAGTTTACAATTACTTCTTCAAGATGGTAATAATAATTGACCTCAGGTCAGTCTCTATATAAATTATATTTGAAATCGTGTAATTTCCAAACAAGCAAATTCAGACTGTCCCCAGAATGTATTTTCCAAGAGAAAGTTACATCAGGTTTGAGCAAGATATGGAACAAAATTTGCTTTGGTTCCTAAATTCTGGTGTTCTAAACAGAAATCAAGCACTTGTGTCCCATATGTTACAAGTATAATGTTTTGTTAGTCATTAACAAGAAAAGTATTATGCCTAATCCGTGGCTTTTCTAAAGTCTTTTTTTTTTTGGCAATTACACTATGGAAGAGAGCAGCTGAAATAATAATAAAACTTTATATTTGCAGGGAACTTTCTACTGGGAATATCAAAATAATTTATAAGCCTAGTTAAGTCTATCTTGATATTTTTCTAGGATACTGCTTTCCTGTGGCAATTGGTAAGCAAGTAATTTTACCCTGATTTAGCAGAAGGGTGAACTGGGACACAGAAAGGGTAACCAACCCATGCAGGGCTACTGCAGCAGATCGCAGAGGGCTAGCCAAGATTAATGTTCACAGAGGTGGGGTTTGCATGATGGGTTTCAGTTACTTTCTGGTTTCTTGTAACAGGGAGTTTCTCACCAGCAAGAGCCTTTCCCCCATCCGTGTGGAGTATCCAAGTCCTAAGGATCTACCTCCAGGTGCTGGTAGCTGCTTGCCTCCCTCTTAATTTCATTCATTCACAAGGGCCACTCGCTAGGTCCCCTTCAGATGCCCAAGCCCCTCAGTTCCTCCTGTCGGAAACCTGAGCTCCGTAATAGGCACTGCCCATCCCAAGCAAGGAGCCCAGCTGGGACACTGACATGGAGCACTCAAGTGACAGACTCACAAAGAGCCGCATTTACAGGCAAGGCAGAGATGCATCTGCTGAAATCATGAAGCATCTTCTTGTTCCTAATAAGCATCCCAAGGTACCTAGAGAGCAGCAATCCTTCAGTTAGAAGTGGTGAAAGTCCATCCCATGACGCTAAATCCCTAGCTCAGCATAAAGAGTGAAATCTCCTGGCCAGTAAGAATAAGAGACCACTCTAGGGAGTCTGTCAGTCACTTAAGAGACACGTCTTCAAGATATAGGGAGTGGCTCTGATCTGTGAGGTCTTCAGGTCTCTTTCTTGAAACAAGCTAACACCTTGTTCCGAACAGATCACTTCTGTCTTTAATGAGAATATATTTTCACAGGTTATAAATCCAACAACTCTTTGTTAAAGGAGGAATTCCCCATCTTTCATGTAGGTTGTAAAAGCACAAGGGTACTCCCTAAGCTAACCCCAGGTCTCTGGGGATGGTCTGGGCTGGATCTGAAGAAGCAGCAGCACTGTGCTCTGGAGAGAGAACTTTTCTGGCTGTCCTCCTTTCTGCTGCCCAAGTGAAAACCAATTGTTAAAATGCTGACTGATATAAACACCAACTAATATAAATCTATAATTTTATCAACAAACTGCTCAGTCAGGTAAGGGGGCAATGAAAACAATGCTTTGTCTTCAAAAATCTGAATTTAGACCCCATACATCATTTATAAGAGATGTCAACATAGAAAATAGCTTTTCTTTAGCTGGAAGGTACCATGCTGCTGATTCAGAACTCTGAAACACCCTTATTCCACTGAAGAAAAGGCAAATCATATACCTGCATAGCTTGTACTCAGGCACAATCAGGATTTTTTTTAATTATTATTATTATTTTTGTCAGTGATTCTGTTCAATAACATGACTAGATGTGCAGATCCTGATGTCGCTATTGAATTAAAAAAAAATAAAAATACCAGATGCCAAGCAGATTTGAAGATCTTCCAGCGATTTTATTCATTAATGAACTCCAACTTCAAATACACCCAAAGAAAACACATGTACAGAAGGCTTAAATCCAGATCTGCTGAAGGAATTCCAGTTCAGGACATTTTATTAACCTTCACATAACTTGCTGTGCTTCAGCTCTGCACATATTTTGATTTGTCGCTGCTCAAAAAAATCAACAGCACATGCGTCTCGGATGCCGGCTGAAATATTTTGTGAAAGTGAATGATCAAAAGCAGGTCAAATGCCTCATTCTGTCTTGCTCAAACATGTTCAAACCCAGAATAGTTCTTAGCATTTGGGCAACTTTACTAACGCCTTTTGTCTTTGTTTCTAAAGTCTCTGTAGAAGAACATAATCTGGATGTTTTACAATTTGAAGGGCATTTTATTTAGTTACCTGTCTAGATATGTACATATACAAATTACTTGCTAGTTACGATGTGCATAAAACACTGAGAAACCAGTATACGGAAAAAAGTTCTTTTGTAAGTAGCTACCTGTTTGAAGAGCATCATTAAGGTATGAAACCGAGATGTTAAGTCAGTAAAGGGAAAATTCTTATGAAAAATTAATAAAATTAATAAGTCTCACCCTGTGGTAGCTGAGGTTTTGGTCTGATGGTTAACGTGTGCTGGCGATGTTTATATTAAGAGTATCATTATAATTCGGCTTTTCTTCAGCAGTTGAATGACAGTGAAGGTCAGAGATGTCATGTTTGGACTATTAACTAAATTCATTCTCTTAATGAAAATTCAGACAATTTGCAAATAATTTTGCTGCTGTTGGTCACAATTTTACAAGCTTTTTGAGTGTAGAATCTCTTTCTGATGTGTTTGGAAATGTACCTTCAATATGTACCTTTAGTGGTCTTAGAAAGGAGGTAATTAAAACGACATACTTTATAATGAGCAATGTCACTTTAAATCAGAAAACTTTCATATGTCTTTGATTCTGTTACTATTAATTGTTTTCTCTTGAAATCTGCTATGATTTATGGGAAAACATTAGTCTTTTGTAGAATGACATGGAACTATGATTTTGTAATCCTTCTGGGCACTATTAAAATGATTTCCCACAATTGTTGTTTCCTTTAGAATGATTAAATGTCCTTATTATCATTGTGTCTCATATACATACCAATTTTGTGTAACAACTTGGTTGGCAATCAATGCCTTTTATGGGAAATTTTTTTTTGTTTAGTTGTAGTCTTACCTTTCACATAGATGATATGTCTCGGCTATATTTTTGACCAATGTGTATTTCTGTTTATATGTATATATGCATACCTATTGGACTGATTTTTAGTTTGATGGTCATTGAACATGTGGTAAGACTAATTACTTTCATTGTTTCTTTTGACTCAATTCTTTTAAAAGTTTATGGTACTTCAAAATGACTAACGTTTAGTTTCTCTTCGAGATGAAGTTTGGAACCAACTTTTTTCCTTTCTCTTTCCCTTCTCTCATCCCCCAACCTGTCAATTTAACCATATGGTTAGTGTAAAATAAAGATCACCCAGGCTTTCACTATCTGTAAGATGAATAATAGTCCAAACATAATGTAGTTGAAGAGACTTGCTCTTCTTGTGTGTTGTTTTCAGGGGTTTTTTGTTTTTATTTTTTTTGGTTTTTTTTCCTGAATGCACTGGATGATCCATATATGAGTGACTAGTGAGACTAACTATTCCCTGCAAGGTTCTGGTTTGATGATAACGTTATTTTTAGGGCATTGTTATTGATATTGGCTAGCATTACTCACAGCCTTTAATCAAAAGGAAAAAGTGATAAAGACATCTTTATGATATGCCGTATGTGATAAACATGAGAAATACGGAAAAAGATTAAAGACCTTGTATCTTGGCCTCAGAGAAAAGAGTCTTTGTCTTGTTAAAAATAAAGTTGACCAGATGTGCTCATTTAGGAATGGCAGCCCTCATTTTCTGAACAAATACATCACTGGTTAGGCTTTTAAAATCAAAACCTTAATTTCTACTTTCAGCTTTGAGTTCCCATAATGCTTGTTACACTGCTGCGTGACCAAGTTACACAAGGCACTTCAGCTTGTGCCTTATTTCTGCAGGTGAATAGTCAAAACAAGCTGGCAACTAAATAAGTCTTTCAATTCCTCCACAAATCAGGACATCAAGTGACGAAGTTTGTCCCTTGTTGGCCTGTTCCTGTGCATGAAATTCTTTGAAATTGCATTGAAGTGAGGCAGTACCACAACAACAAACAGCTGTAGGTGCAATTGTTGTAATGGGAATTGCTCAACCTGTACATCTATTGCTCTGAAAGTGCCTAAAGATTTTTTTAAAAACCAAACAAATAAAAACTAAAGAAAAAAAAATTATGTGAAATAAAAACCAGGCCATCTGCCCCTGCAGCACTCACCCTCCAGTGCTGCATATGCTCGATGCTGTTTCAGGATGAGTTTTGTCAGAAGCAATGGCATCTTGCAGGGAGGATTCTTCATTTACAAATTAAAGGTTCATGCGGTTAACCGAGATCTTCTACTTCAGGGTCAGACACAGCTTGTGGGAGCATTTTTTCATTAGATTTTTACAGTTTAGAACAGGCTGAACATATTGGCCCTCAGGACTGCTGAGAGGTTAAATTTGAGAGCGGGATTTTAAAAGGACTATTTGCATACAGCTGTGTACTCTGGAATGAAGACTTATTTTTCATTTACTCAGGCAGCTGACTGTTTAGGATACTACTTTAAAGTACAGAGGAGAAAAGGGAAAGCTCTAAGAACTACATCAGGACAGCAAGAAGCATCTGGACATATCCTAAAATAAGACCTTTGGTTATGTACCAGGCACTTATTCCATCACTGTGTCTCCATTAAGTTGACACTCAGTGAATTCCCATTCCCTTCTGCATTTTTGAAACAGAACCAGAACTCTAGGAGAACATATATTATTAACTTTAAGGGAAGTAGGTCTATCTTTCAGATGCCTTTTTCCATAGGGTATAACTGTTCTTTCTTTTCTATCTGGAAACATTACTGACTTTTGCTGGAAGAGTGTAATTAAAGAGCTGTTTGGGCTTTACAAGTTCTTAAAAAATAATTTTATTACTGTTAAGTAGAAGCGCTTTTAATGCTCTCCTATCCTAGATGGGAGTTATCAGTGTTGACAGAAAACCTAAAGGGGTGGAGAAAAGAATAGTCTTCCAAACTGAAAGATTATATATATATAGCCAAGCATCTAGCAGCTCTGATACTAATAGTTTATCTTCAAATCAGTAGGAACAGCCACATGGCAACAGCCACTTTATGAGTGGCTGTTTGGATGAAGTGGCTGAATAGGATCAAGTCCGGTTCAATTCTTTATGTCCCAGGATTGTGGAGAGGAGAGGTAGGGAGCTGTTTATTATGAATCATTCAGCAGCATTTCACATCATTTCCAAATGGTGATGGAGGAGCTGGTGGTGGTCTGTGATGCTATGGCTCATGCTGATTTCTGTGAATCAGCACTGGAAGGGCTCCACTGGTGTACTTTAGATCCTTTCCCATCCCTCAGATTGTGTCAGAGTGCCACAGTGTTTTCACTACACTGGGCACTGCCGTGCAAAATTCATCCTTTGTTACATGGCAGGTTGCTTGGTGGGCTGTGCCTCAGACTGCAAGTCTGTGTGATAGTTTGCAAGGAAAAAAGGCATATGTAGACCCATCATACATATATATCCAGTAACTGGCTTAACTTCATCATACTTCATCATACCTTTGTATGGAACTGGGGTGAGTAAAGATGAATGGTATCTTTGGTGGTCCGTTAAGTACAGCAGAAAACTCCTAGGGGGAAGATGAAGATTGTCTGGCCTCTGCTGCCTAATAACCCTTTTTCTGGAGAGTGTCAAGCTGTATTCGTAGTTGTGTCTCTTTGTTTAAACATTGACTTTCAATTTATTACTTAAGAGATCCAGCCTTAAATTGGAGATGGGTCATTATTTGCCCTTTTATTGTAAACTGAGCTGTACACACAAACATGTCAGAAACAGCTGAAGGTAAAATACTTTCCAGTCTAGCAGCGTATCACTTTATGTTGGTGTCACTTGATTAACATAAACTGTCAGTGGCCATGGCAATTAGAGAAAAGTTCATCTTTATTACCTGGAAACTCAGCAAAACAGCTGTTACTGCTTTGGTACAGCAGTAGGATGGAAAACTGATAGTCTGTGATGCCCAGTGTTGGGTGCTGTGTAAGCACAAACCAGGAAGTCAGCTTCCAGTTCCTGGTGCTTGGAGCAGAGGGGCTCTGGCCACCTTGGCCGCAGACCATTTCTAAATAGGCAGTAGACATCCTCCATAAATGTCCAGGCAGGGCTCTTAAGAGCCTGTGCTGACCCAAGTGAAAATCTAGCTCAGTATTAAGCACGAACAAATAGACAGGGCCCTATGGAGAACAGCCATGCTGTTTCCACATCTTGGCAGGCTTCCTTAGTAGTAGGGATATCAGTAGGCAACAATGTAAATCTATCCAGTAGTTTTTTCCCTTTTTAGGATCTGTATCTCTTTAACTTTTGTTGACTGCAGAATATATCCACTAAATATCTAGTAGATTAAGACCACAAAAATAAGTATGATATTCTTGGTTTACAACCTAAGTAGTATTCCCCAGGTAATCTTTTGCTGCTTTTCTCCATCACTTGGTGAAATGGAGCTACATGTAACCACTTGAAGGGAGTTGTGGGAATAAAAGTATCCAAACAGCTAAACATACTGCTGTTAAGAAGATTGGGGTAAAGGACCTAAATAAACCTCATTCGCTGTAGATAACAGACTGCATATATAACTGTGTAGGTTCAGCATTTTCTAGCAGAGTTATGAGCTTTCTGGCCGATACACAATTTCCTTTATTGAATAAGGGATTAAAATAGATGACCAAGACTAAGCCATGCTGGCGGAATTTCATTCAGTGCTGAGACATTTCTTTTGTTGTGTTAACTATCCTTCAAAAGTGAGCCTCTATGCTTATCTAAGTCACAGCTACCATTTCTGATGCACGCATTTCCACTCTAACCATTTAAAAGTAATTTTACTCCTTTAGCATATGTGAGAGTGATACCATTCTGCAATCAGAAATGTTTGAGGGTTGGAGTTTTCTTCAGCCTCCTTATATTTACTTGTTTTCTTCCTTATAATGTCATGTTTCTACATGGAAATATGTTTGGCTACACAGGAAGACTATCCATTGCAATTTATGCTTCCTGACCTTTTCTGAAGCAAAAATAAATTGCTTTTTTGAAAGAGACCAGCTGCTCTCCTCTCCTTTCCCTTCAAATAAATCTAACCTTACAGTTGTTTCTTGTGGAGACAGTAGAAGCTTCTCCTTGAATCAGAGGACAGGAAGCAGGACAGGGTAAAATTTTCCTATGTTTAAAAAAAAAAAAAATCAGATATTCCTTAAAGGATGCTGAGTTTCTCAAACCTTTTCTCTTATTGACAGAGCTGCTTTGCCTGTAATGCGCTATGCACTCAACTTCTTATTGTTTTAACTATCTGGCTCCCCCTAACCCCTGTACATGTGTTCACTCTCCTGGAGTGGCTGCTGCTGTTCCCTCTAATGCATAGCCAGAAAGGATGAGAAATTGTGCAGAGATTGGACTGAAATGATCAAGTAAGTTACTGCAAACCCCTCATACAGCCTTTGCGTGAATTCTGGGGTATGCTCTCCCAGCTGCGTGGGAAACGGACTGGGAGTCCAGCTGCAAGTATTGTACAGCAAGAGCAGTGTAGGGTATTGCACAGGAAAGAAAGGAAATACATCCTGCCACCTGATGAGGGTTCATCACGCTGGCATGTTTATGCTCCTTGTGATCACAGTTACGCACATCCTGCCCAACTTTTTTCAGCCTGTGCTGCTCAGGGGGATTGCTGGAGCATGGAGGTTCGTGTGGTGTCGATGTAGGCCTAGAAGTCCCAGATAAGCTCTCATGTCTTCTCTTGTGCATCTGATTTCAGCTCCAGCTTCTCATAGGAAGTGCTCAACTCTGTCTAGAAAAAAAAGTAAGCTGACTTAAAAATATAACCTTTTGCTTTTTTAGACTAAGGGTGTGAGTTTGGAAGAAGACGACAAGCTCTGGTGGGCACTGGCCATGAAGTTCTCAGTCTTAACTATGTGCAGATGCCTTATCAAAATTTGAGGGTTCAGGCTGTGTAAAGTACTTTAAAATCAGTCTCTAAAATAAGTAAGTAATGAACCATCCTGCACACTGTTGGAGAAAAAAAATGCCATTGGAGGAGATAAGGAAAGGTTCCTTTCTGACAATTATTTTTAATAATGTGATACAATTTAGCTGAAATTTGGGGAACAGCTGGGGGTAAGGGGAGAAACATCCCTCCCTTTCGTTAACCTTGCTCGGGAAATGCGAATCACTGAACTAAATAAAGTTTGTAAAAGATGCTTTGAAAATACTATGCTACGCCCTATAATTCAGCCAAGAATGAAGGAGGCGGGAAAAGAAAACATCAAAAGTCCCTGCTTCTTTTTATATTGCTTCCTGGCACATTTCTGTTCCCCCATCCCCCCATATTCTTTCTGGTTTTATTTTGTTGCTTTTAATTTCTTTGTTCTTTCTCTTTTTTAAAAACAATCCTTTTCATCCTGTAAAGCTGGTACCAAAACCTTAACAACAACCTTGTTGTTTACAGGCAACAATGATGAGAAATGCCAAAGGAGAAGGGAGTCCTGTAGGGACTGGAGGACAACAAAGACAGTTTTTAACATTTTTATTAGGACCTCATGATGTACACATGAAAAATTAAGTTCAGAACATGAACTGCTCTTCAGATGGCGCCGTTTAAATCTGGAGGATGTTAACATTCCTGCTGCATGACAAAGGTCCGCCACCCCCTGTGTTGATACTCATTCTGCTCAAAGGGGCAATAACATCCAAGGATGAACAGGGGCTGGGGCACCAAATCCTGCTTGAAGGCTACTTTCACAAGATTTATCTTGGGATTTTTTAGCATTCCTTTGCAAGGGTCAGTTTGCCCTTGAGGGCTAGGCTGCATGGCTCTAGCTCTTTGCAGGGCTCCAGCTGTTTCATCATTTCCACACATTTGGATGCATTCTTTGGCAGAGAACATTATTAGTGGTAGAGGAAGAAAGGGAGCAGGAAAGTGCCTGCCCCTTAAGAATGGAAGCAGGGGTTTTGATGCTGTTTTAACAGCCGCTCATGTAGTCAGGTGACATCATGGGGAAAGAGTGTAAACTCTTTGTACGAACAAATCCATCTGTGAGTACCCCCCGTGCTGGGAGTACTGGGAGCTGGCAGTGACACGGGGTGGCTGGGTGACAGCAGGCAGTGGGAGGCCCTGGGCTTGTTCCCCCTGTGCTTAGGGCAGCCAGGTATGAAACTCATTCCTGCAGTGTCTGGCATTTGGTCTTACCTGTTTAATAGCAGATTAGCAAGGGGAGCACGTGCGGTTCACTTGAACAATGTTCCTCTGGAGTATGCCTGAATCTACCATACTCTCTTAACTTACTCTCTAAGTGAAGAAAAGCAGCAAATGAAACTGAATGGTCCTATTTTCCTGTCATTTCTAAAAAGCCATACTGCTGGTGGGACCACTGCTGCTCTGCCCTCTCCCTGGCCTTGAGCTGTCTTGTGGGCAGCTCGGAGCATTTGGGACCTGGGGGTAAGCAGCCATCCAGGCTTTGCAGGGAGGTGGCAGCTCTCACTGACAGAGAAGCACAAAACCAGCTTGTCATCTGCTTTCCCATCTCTGCTTTGCTGCTTGACCCCTTACCCTCCTCATAGAAACAGACATGCACGGTCTGACTTCCAGGTGCTTTTACTGGTTAAGTGCCCATGGCAGCAGATGCAGCCAGGGGAGGGTTGAGGCCTAAGGCAGGATGGGAAGGCAAGAGGGTTTTCTCCTCAGGCTGCTGAGCTCTGCTGCCACTATTTAGCCTGAGGGCTGGACTAGCACGCATGTGGCTCAGGCACTCCCTATGGAGCACTGATGACCTTTGGATCTGTAGCTTCACTGTCCCCAGACCCGGTGCTTTTCCATCTGGTTCCTGCTATTTCCTTAAATCCCTGATGGCTATTTAATAGCAACCAGGGCATTTCAATGAAGCTGAGGTCACTTTGACTCACCAAATGTTGCTGCTTCTAAACTGGAACCAGACTGAGCCGAGGGTAATGTTTCTGCTGGGTAGAGCAATGACAGAGTGTCCTCTGAGTCCTCATCAAATGTTGATCATGAGCCCACAGCCTGAGCTCAAGGTTTACTTTGAGTGAGGTTTTACTTTGTCTCTGCAATGCATTTATTAACATGCCCCTGAGTGGACTGTCTTTTCTTTAGATGTGGGTTTTATGCCAAAATCCTTAAATATTTTGGGTTCGTGGTTTTTTTGTGCGTTTGTGTGTACTCCACTTACATGTGTACCTGAAGTTGCCTGATGTGCCCAGCCTTTGAATCACCCTCTCCCTGTGAGAAATATGCATAAGCATTCAGTAACCCAGCATGGTCAAAGACACTGCTATGTGTCTTTAAGGTCAGTTAAAGCTGAAAACACATGATTTCTGACAACTGCTTGGCTTGCAGATCTGTTGGTAGCACCAAGACTCTGTGGCCAGTTAAGTACTACTGAAACAACCCCCCAGCCTGGCTGTGGTTCACTTTGAGACTCTGGCATCATTGTGCTGTCTATGAGCACATCCTTATGCCAGGAGAGCTGCCTTGGAGACTGCTGAGCAGCAGGACAGTACTCTTGGTTTGTGGACACAAGACAAGTCTTTCCTTCAATGCAAAGCTTGAGTGCTCAGCTGAAGAAGTCATTATGCTGCCCCCCCAACACTCCACCCTTTTTTTTTCTCCTTCCTTTCGTCCCAGGAAAGAAATGGGGGAAAATTTGTGGGAGAATAGTGTTTGCTGATCTTGTGCAAAGCATGGTGACAAATGATGGCTAGAGAAGCATGACAAGGCATGTAAACTTGTGCTAATGGAAACCTATGTGCCAACTGAGTGTTTATTCAGGCCTATCATTGTCAACAGAGACCTCTTTACAAGACAGGCATTGTTTGTAGTAACAAGTATACCATGAAGGAGAATGTAGCTTTGAATTACATGAATTCACCTCTTTGAAAGAAATTAAAAAAACAAACAAAACCATTACCCCTTCTTTACATGGAATAATGGTAGTACCTAAATACCTGATTGTCTGTCTGCATATTTTGGATTTAATCAGCCTACTTTTTATAAATCAAACTACCTATTAATTGCATTCTTCTCATTGGTACTGTTGAATGCATGTTACTGTCCAAAGTATACCTATCCAGTTTGTCACCTGTATCTTTTGATATCCCTGACTGAAGCAGGATCAAAAAAAGAAACAGACATTGGTGTCCCAATATTTTTTCTCTGCAGAACAAAAGGAAAAACAATTTGTTGAGCGGATTGTCACACTTATCCTTCTGGCTTTTCAGCAAAATCTATCTCAGCTTAACAAACAATAGTGAAGGTTCATTTTGAGTAGAATTCACTGATTTGCAGCTATTTAGACAAAATACATACAAATTCTTAGGCACAGTATAAATAAAGCACTAAATCTTGTGTCAAAACTGCATTGGAGAGAAATAAACAAGTAGGAGAGAAACAGCCAAGGAGTTTTGCTGATCTTTGACTGAATTTATCACATATGCCTCTTTGCCCTTTTTAAAAAATAAGAACATTCTGCAGCTGTAAAGTTGTTCCAACCTCATGGACCTATATAGATACCAGCAAACTGGATACTAGTTGATTCAGCTTGAGAGATCAGTAAATCTGAAATAAGACTAGATAACTAGGGTAACAAACTTCATCCACATTAGGCAATTTAGAATAGCATTCAAGGTTTGGCTATTGGATCTCCTGAGTTGCATCATGGAGAAATGAGTGTGTTGGCACACCTTGGAAATTTGGTATCAATCTCTGATTCCACTCTGGCTTTCTGAGAGAGACTCTAAATTTCATCATGCCTCACTTTCTTTTGCTTAAAAAACCCCTCCACGCTCAACAGTACTTCCCTCAAAAGATACTGTGAAACTTAATTGCCTTTAAAATTCTTGGAGAGCATTTTGGAGAGAAGATCCCTTTGAAGATGTGCATCTGTGCAATGAAGCAGGTATTAGTTTAAATGGTGAATAGGACCAATGCAGTGATCTTTGAGCTGGGGGAGAGGAGTGCTGCCACAAATGCTGTTCCCTGGTTCTCTGGGTCTTCTGCAGAGATTGCTGCTGTGCCAGGGTGCCATAACACTCCCTGCACAGCCTGGGTGGAGCTGATTTAGGGACAGGCCCGGATGTGTTTGAGGTATGCTGGCTGAGCAGCCAGACCCCTCCCCAGTGTTACTTAATTCTCAAAGCTGCAGCAGAAGCTGTGGGGAGGCAGTGCTGCAGTGCTGCAGTCTGTCGTGTGAGATAAAGTTTTAATCTCTCCTGTTTTCCTTGGCACTTCTGCTGGCTGGGCACACAGGAAATGTGTTTGAGTCATTTATACGCGTGGCATTTTTGTGCAGCCCTGGGAGGACCCTGCTTAGCGGGCTCTGCTCTCTAGTTCACCAGAAACAGCACTGAATTTCCGAGCCTCTGGAGAGCTCAACTCCCTGTTACTAGGAAAAATGTCTGCTTCTGATCTTAAGGTCTCTGTAGCTAAGCTTTGAGGCTTGGCTGTTGAAGCAATTTAAGAGGTAAAATGTAAGAATCTGCTCCTGTGAAGAAGTGGAAATCAAAAGAAATTATACATTTGAGTAGATTTGGACAGAATATTCAAGGAAATTTAAACCAGAGCAACAAGCAGTGCATGGTTAAAGATTTGCTCTCAAGTGTTTCTATTTTTCTTTATCGACTCAAGAAGTTAGTGAATTGCTGTCATTTGGTTCAAGAAGTACATGTCCAGACCTCTGCAGGCAGTGACAAACTTTCGAATGCTACTGACTCCAGAATCCAAACTCTACCAGCTGCATCTGTGCTTCAATACTGTGTCTGCTAGCACAGTGCCTGACAAAGTTTCCTGGCCAGAACAGGCAGTAATTAATATCTTTATATATGTTTACACTGGACAGAAACTAACATCTTCTTAGAAAGAAACACACACGAAAAATGGTCATGGCAAAGAGTTTGTACTCAAAGAAAGACTGTACCTTAAGTCACCTAAACAAAACATCTTATTTTCTTTTGCTTTCATCAGGAGGTATCTTTGAATTTTAAAAATGTAGTATCTTACTGAGATCCCCTGCTTCCCATGACTCAGAGCTCTGGGTCAGCAAGCAGCATAACTGTGTCAGCATTGCTCCTTGCCCAAGCTACCACAGCCTACCCTGACACAGGGTGTGCTGTCAGGGTGCATTATCCCCTGCATGTGGCTCCAAGGGCTCTTTGTCTCCAAATGGCCCAGCAACAGAGAGACAGACAAACCTCATCTGGAGACCTGGCCATGGTGCTAAGTTATGCTGTGGAGACACACCTGCAAGCACAGCCCTGACTCCCTACTCTTGCTCCACAGCACTTCTTAAGCTGCTTTGACTGTACAGAAGAAGTAGGACAGTGCAAGGCACCTTCAATAGCCAAGCGCGTTGCTACTGAATGCCTAGTTTTATTAAGAACCTTTGAAACTCCCAGGCTAAAACCAGATGTGCTTTTCTAAAGATGCTTCTGCTGAAAGGTTAATTTTGTATTAGTTACCTTCCAGGAGAGAAATTATGTCATCAGTGTACAGCTAGTCATTTGTCTCTAGAAGGGTTAAGGCAAACCAAACTCTGAGTCATTAGAAAGGAATAATTCCTTTATTTGAAGCACACATGAAACAGGAGTCCGGATGGTGAAGGAACAAAGCCCGTTCTTTCATGTGCATTTGCTGAATGCCTTGGTGTCTTAGATAAAGGACAAGTATCTACTAGTGGATTAACATTATGAAAAAGTCAGGATTAAAAAAAATAATTATTTTTCAGTGAGGGTGTGTAATTGAAGTTCCGTAGCAGTTCAAAAGCTCAGGCCAGTAAGCTCCTGGCCATCAGCTAATTCACGTATTTTATGACAAGAAGGCAGAATGCTAATCATCAGAGCAGCATATGGAGGGGAGACTGGGAAGGCCACATGGATATTCACTGGCAACCATCTGAACTTCAGAGGCAGTACAGAGGGCTATTAATGCACTCCCTTGCCCTGTCTGAGAGTGCTGACCTCGCTTCTAATCCTGCCCCTCCAGGGTACTTCATTTCCAGCATTGCTCAACCCAGCCAGGCCTGTTTAACAATTTCTTTTCTGAGTTAGTCTCTTTGAAGAGGCCCTATTTTCTGTTCAGTGACATGAAAGAGATACTGATGTTGATTATCAAAGGCATGTGCTCCAAACCACCAAGCATCTAATGCCCAGGGGAGGTAATATTATCTCTGCCTTCAACATTTACATCCTCCCGCCAAGAAAGATGTGGTGGTTAACTAGCACATCTTTTTTCCTTCCTACTAATTTTACATGAGCTATTAATCAGAGGGGAAAATTAACTAATTCTTCAGCTTGTAGGTCATTCTAGGGCAGCACTCTCATCTAGATGAAAAGGACTGTGGACCAGGGCAAAGTCATGTGTGCTGTTCCTTGCAGCCAGACAGGTTTATGTATGGTCTTTTTGCTATATTGTACCAAAGAAGTTTCACTACAAATCTGTCCAGTGACTGCAAACCTTAGCCCAACTGCACAGCTGGAAGGCTGGTTACCCCCACCTGCTCCTGCCTCTGGGAGGGAGACTGCTCCACCTACCAGCTGCTGGAGTAAAGATCAATGAATATCTGCCTGCTTATTGTGAAAGGAAAAAAATCTTTCCTGAAGGAGGAGCTCTTTGGCATTTACTTTCTGATGATGAGGGAAGGCCTGTTTACCAAGCAGTCATAATTGTCTCAGCTTTTAACCCAGAAATCCATGAAATTACACTGTGGGCAGGTGGAGCTCAGAGGTAAAAAAAGGGAAGACAACTGCTATGATAAAGAAAATTATTGCTTAGGGTTTCTTTCTATAATGTTTCCCTGCTCACCAGCTGAAGAAATTTATCTGATGTAGGGCTGCAGAGAGAGCTGTGGCTCAGCGTAGTTGCATAAAGCAGCGACTAACACCATTGCTGAAATTCATCTCCTGAAGCCATGGTGATTATGCATGTGCAACAGCAGGTCCTCTCTAATGCAGTGATTCAAGCCTTGTCCCATCATATAGCTGACCAGCTATACTAGGCATGCACATCCATATCATGCTTTATACTGTGGACTGTGTGGTCTAGACTCAATGGCTTAAGAGGTCTCCTCCAGCTTTGTGTTAATTAAGATTACACAAAAGAAGAGAGTTTTTTTCTTGAGATGGGAATTGAATCCTAAGCTACTCACCTTGTGCTTCTCTGCATAACTTTTCCACCCCCTACTCTTTATGTACATTCTGACTTCCAAGACGACAAAAGTAAGCAATCCCAAATGGCTTAAGGAAAGTGTTTAGCTCAAGTTAGCTGGATTAGCATTTCTTCATCTTTTACCCATTTTAAGATCTTAGAAACAATGTTGCATTTGTTGAAGTTGTTAATTTAAAAGATGCACACAAATCCATATTAAGTGATTTCAAGATACTGTACGCACTGAAAATGAAAACAATGGTTATGTGTAGATGTGTTCACACAATTTTTAATTTTTATCTGCGATAATATTTTGGCTAGGGGGTTTTAAGTTGACAAAAATGGGTCATATAAGCAGCTAGACAGATTTATTGCTATTTAAGTAGGTCAAGTACTGCCTTTTGAGCAGAACACCAAAAAGTCCAGTGAAGGGTATCTTACATCTTTTTGGTGAAATATGATAAAATATCATAAATCTATGTGAGTTTTTGTAACATTTTACAAATAAATTGTATCAGGACACTGACTAAACATTTAGAAAAGTGTTATTTTGAAAGTGTCTGAAAACAGAATGAACATGAACTCCTCCACTACCAATATATCCATTGTGAGTAGCTGTCATCAGTTTGTTGTTTTCTTTTTCATAAAGATGCAAATGCACATGCAATTATTGCAGTGGAGCACACACAAAGGACTTCTGGGAGTAGAGGTATCTGATCTGCATGCGTTCTTGCTGTTGGTGCTGAGCCTGGGGAAGTCTTTCTGCTGCTTACTTGTGGACCTGCCCTCATTGTATGCAAACCTTAGATGTTCATTCCCTTTCTGTAAGAGCTGATCCCAAATATTTTTGGGGTTTTTCACAAAAATTATTTTAACTTACAGATCAACATTTAACTCACAGTTTTTGCTATCTTTTTGCTTTGTCCTTTATTTGGGTGCACAATATAAATTAAAACCTTCTTTGGCATTCTTACACGGTTTTTAGCTTCACATTGCTACCAGCTAATGAGTAATCACTTCACTACTGAATTTGCTAATGAATTTCTGCTAGGAAACAGAAATAACATGTAGGAGCAAATGTTCATGATGTGCCTTCATAAAGTATTTGGATTTGGTCTTCCAGAAGAGGATTCAGCAGTGTTTTCCTCCATCTTAATTAATCCCAGAATGAAAGAACACCGAGATGTGTTCAGACAGTTCAGTACTGACCTAGACTGATTTTACTCAATAGTGTGTCTGCACATATTAATACATTTTATGATGACTGTGCTTGTTCAGACAACATGTAGCCCTGGAACAAAGGACAATGGCACCAGTGTATACAAACGTGTGATGAGATCTACACTGGAACAGATCAATAAAACAGGACTCTTCCCACAGGAAATAGTAAGTATGATTGTAGTTTTATCTTGATTTGGAAACCGATTGTCCTGGCTCATCACCAGCATCAGACTTCTGCTTTTTCCTGCTTCAGCCTCTGGAAAGTCCAGCCTTGGACTAAGGCCACTTAGGTAATAACTGGGTAATAACTGGAGGCTGCCACTGATCCAGAAAACAGGAGGAGCTGACATAACGGCAGGGCTAGAGCTAACAGACTAAATGAACCTTTGTTCCTCAATCATGACTTGGACACAGACATGGAAAGAGCTAGTAGATAGTCCAGTCTCATGCTGAAACCAAGGCAGAGCTCTGATGGAAAATCCACAAAGGTCTGAACTGAATATCAAATTCTGGCTATAAGCTGGGTGATGTGTTTTCCCAAAAATCTCATTTCTCACTAGGAGAGTTGATCTGGCATTCTGGCCTGTATCAGGAACAGCATGGCGAACAGGTCCAAGGAAGTGATTCTTCCCCTGTACTCAGCGCTGGTGAGGCCACACCTCGAGTATTGTGTCCAGTTCTGGGCCCTTCAGTTCAGGAAGGATATTGAGGTGCTGGAGCAGGTCCAGAGGAGAGCAACTAGGCTGGTGAAGGGACTCAAGCACAAGTCCTATGAGGAGAGGCTGAGGGAGCTTGGGCTGTTCAGCCTGGAGAAGAGGAGGCTTAGGGGAGACCTCATCATTCTCTGTAACTACCTGAAAGGAGGTTGTAGCGTGGTGGGGGTTGGTCTCTTTTCCCAGGCAACTATCAGCAAGACAAGAGGGCATGATCTCAAGTTGTGCCAGGGAGGTTTAGGTTAGATATTAGAAAGAATTTCTTTACAGAGAGGGTAATCAGGCATTGGAATGGGCTGCCCAGGGAAGTGGTGGATTCTCTGTCCCTGGAGGTTTTAAAGAAGAGACTGGATGTGGCACTTAGCGCTATGGTCTAGCAACCACGGTGGTAGTAGATCAGAAGTTGGACTTGATGATCTCAGAAGTCCCTTCCAACCCAGCTGATTCTATGATTCTATGATCTTTGTTGTAGGATGTTCTCACAGTTCACACATTCCTTGTTCCAAGCAAAGGCAAGTAATTTTACCTCATTTTAACTTCATACGTTACAATTAATATCTAGATGTTGTCTGATTCATCTTATTCTACTTGTGTCCTCCCATGCTTATAAACTCTGAATATTTTACTAAAAAAAATTATATATATATGAATTTTTAAAATGCTTTAGCAATTTATCTTGCTTTGGTTATTTTAGACTAGCTGTGAACTAAGCTGTTAATATATTTAGCTCTTACATTGGCAATGGCAGAGTTATAATGACCATATTTGCAGCAATATTTTTAGCTACATATGTTTGCTCTTGTCATTTGACAGAAAATGAAGAATCTTTCCAATAGGCAAGCTGTGCAGCTCTGAGTAGCTATATCCTCTTATCTTGCAAAATCTTCTGCATTAAGCTTGTTTTGAAAGTGAAGACTTTTAAGAGGAAGTTGCTAGTTTCAATGCCAGTAGCTTCATGCCAGCTCAATAACATACCAGCATTTCCATTTCAGTGATATTCGTACTATTTTGATGGGGTCTTCTTGTGTCTTATAGGGGATTTTTTCTGAAACTATTTCATTTTGTGTTTCCTTCAATTTGAATGCTCAGTTCTTGATCTCAGAACCACTGGAATCCATGTATCTTCGACCACATCCCCCAGGTATAATTGGGCATACATTAGCCTGCTGTGAGCAGGCTTCATGATAACTACATTAATACCTTGTAGACCATACCTAATTAAAGGCTGTAAGTAAAGTGGCATTTCTAATATCCTATGGTATCTACCACAGTTAGTCAAAATATATGGTCAAAATACCTCCACTTTTTAATACTTTGTCATACATGTCCTGGTTTTGGCTGTGATAGAGTTAATTTTCTTCTTAGTAGTTGGCACAGTGCTGCCTTTTGGATTTAGTCTGAGAAAAACATTGATAACACTGTGATGTTTTAGTTGTTGCTAAGTAGTGCTTACTCTAAATCAAGGACTTTTCAGTGTCTTATGCTCTGCCAGTGAGCAGGAGCATAAGAATCCAGGCAGGAGCCTGGCCAGAACAGCTGACTGAACTAGCCAAAGGGATATTCCATACCACAGAATGTCATGCTCAGTATATAAACTGGGGGGAGTTGGCAGGGAGCCACCAATCACTGCTTGGGGATGGATTGGGTATTGGTCAGTGGGTAGTGAGCAACTGTATTGCGTACTACTTGTCTTTATTGGGATTTATTGCTCTCTCTTTTTCATTACAGTTATATTATTATTGTCATAATCATAATTGCTATTATTAGTATATTTCTTTTTTTTTTAATTATTAAGTTGCTTTTATTTCAACTCAGAGTTTTACTTTTTTTCCCAATTCTTCTCTCCACTGGGAGTCGGTGGGTGTGTATGAGCCAGCAGCTGCATGGTACTTAGTTCATAGCTAGGATTAAAACCACAACAAGGCAGTATATATATTTTTCCACTGATTCAATTTCCACCACTAAGTTGAGCCAGTTGGCTGAGTTAGGCCCACTTTTGATTACTTAAGTGTCATGAATCAGTTGGTTAATTATTACCATTGCCAACACTATCCATTTTGCCAGTGGGTTGGGTAGCTGTGAGCAATTACAGAGGACATTCAGGCAGAGCATGATCTTCTCCAGAGTGAACTCATGTTTTGTGGAAGCTCTGTGTCAATTTTTTCCTTCCCCATTCCCATTGCATATAATTTTTGAGTTCAAAGGACATCCAAACTATAGGCTCTATTCATCTTTTTCACTATAGCTCTGCCAGTGACCAGCACCCTGGAAAGTGTCTTCTGGAGTTCATGGGAATGTAATGATGTTTAAAGAAGTCACAGTATTTTATCCTGATGGTGTCAGTTCTCTGTGTTGTGAAATTTTGCTGTTGTTCTGCTCAGTATTACTAAACAATTCTCAATTCTTTTATACTCTGAAAGGGACAGTAAATGGGTTTATTTTTTTAGTATCTTGAATTGCTACAAGAAGTATTGGGGCCAGGTTCAGTCTCAGAGAACATCCATCCACTGACCTCTCATGTGCTAAGTTCACAACTAGTTAAGGACATCTGTGCTACTTAAAATGAATAGCTGTTGTGACCCTAAAATAAGGTAGGCAGTTTCCTTCACTTTATTCTCTCATGAACTGAGAATTTTCCCCAGATTTGTTCATATAATAGCAATAATCCATCATAATATATTTCAATTACAGTGTTGCTCTCTTCTTCATGCCAAGCCTTCCTGTAGAATTTTGTCAGTTTCTTTTATAGGATTTATTCCCCCTAATATACTTAAGAAGGTGGGTTTAATTTTCCATAACAAAAATCATTACTTTTCTGAGGCCACTTCCCTGGTTCTTATATTGCTAGAGAGAGATACACGAAAGCATTATATGGTTTATCGAAAATTGGAACTGATCTGGATAGTCCTTCTCCTTCCATTACAGTGCTCATCTGAGCTCAGCACTATCAGAGAAATGCTGGTGGTCTCGAACATGAACTGATATGTTTTTCCAGTTAACAACCTTTGAGCGGAGACACAGTTGGCCCAATACCTCTTTTTCTGGGCAGACTTTTTGCATGAAAAGCAACAAATGGAACCTGTGATTGAAGGGTAATGTAACCATTCTTAGTCAGTTATTTCTCACTTAGGCAAATATCTTTCAACACTGCTGTGCTGTACAAGATGACACTTGGATGGTTTCAAACAGATCTGTTATTGTCATTCTGATTATGGCACAGCTGAGGGCTTTGATCAGCACAGTAGGCAAAAAGGCTGCTGGCAGAATGAGAGAGTCATTTTTTTTAAAAATGCTCCAAAAATAAAAACCTGCAAACCCAAATTTAATCTTCTAAGCCCCAAGCTCCCATCCATAACTCCCAGTTATGATCACGTCTTGAAGAAATAATGTTACATATTGACACAGGAACCAGGAATAAAATGATATTCCATTTGTAAATCATCTTACACCTTGTAGTCCCATTCCTACCTCCAAATCTCTAGTCAGTTGCAGAGCGGAAGGAATAAAAGGCACGGCATCCCACTTCCTCCTACTACGTACTTGCTCATTAGAATGGGGCTCGTTCCTTGGCTGCGGCACAAATGTTAATGTGCCCTCTTCTAATTTTGCCACTGTTCCACCTCAAGAGCAGTGTGTAAGACTGGAGGGAGACCTCCTTTGCAATCATACGATGAACATGGGAAGTGCCTATAAAACAATGAAGATGTGGGTCAGTGCAGTCTGTCAGAGGATCCAGTGTGGCCCATATTCTTCTGCATTGTGGCTCCAAACAGGGAGTGGAAGACATCTAGTTCCTACTAGACCTTGCACATATTAAGCATTTTCTGGTGTACCCCTGTGTGTTAAGCCATCATGAAACTCCTAAAGAAGAAAGGGATGTCATCCTGCAATTCTACTTACATCCTAAACCAGCATCCGGCCCCAGCAATGAAAACATTTGTCCACCATGAGCTACAAGAGTGGCTTTTCCTGCTAGGTCTTGAATTGAGGATAGAGCAAAGCCATACTGCTGTGGGAGCAGAGCAAAGGAGTTTCTGCTACAAGCTGCAGGCTGTTACTGCAGGGCAGGCAGGATCAAGCCATAGCCCCAGTGGAAGAAAGGCAGTGGGGCTTCTCTTGCCCAACAGCACAAGGCAGAAGAGCAGCTTCTGTGTAATCAGCTCTCCCATGAGCCGCCAGGCTTTTGACAAGTTTTTTCTCTTGGTTTTATTCTCTCTGTGACCATATCTCAATTGTCATGTGAAACAAAAATCCATGCAGTCCTTTTCCTGGGATAGAGCCTACTCCTGCAATGACCCATGGTACTGCCTGCTTGCTGCTGCAGAGAGTCCTCCCTGACTCAATGGCTTGGTAGCCATGTCAGAGCTTTTCTGGTGACCACTTACATGTTAACTATTGCCTGCAGCTGCTTAAAAACTCATCTGCTTGCTTAGGGCTGAAACAACAACACAAAAGTTAAAGTAGCCCTTGCTCAGTCCCCAAATCCACATTGAGGAAATTGTGAGAGGCAACTTGGCCTCTGGAATGTGCCCATGGTGTGTGCTTGCATTTGCTAGCATAACAACAGTCCTGACAAGGCTTTGAAACACACACTTTGTGGGCAGCAAGGGAGAAGGCATTCAGACTTTTGCTGCTCCTGCATTTTTTCTGTTGAGAAAGATTTCACCACAGGGCATACAGAGCGGGAGAAAGCGCTGGTCCTTCCAGGGATTTTACAATGCATTTATGTGATTCTTAGTGAGAAGAGGACTCTTCTTATTTGACCTGTTGTGCCCATTGCATTTCATTTGACTTTGCTGATGAGCACAAGGAGCTGCTCTTGTGAGCTGGCAAGTGTCCTCATGTTGTGGCTTGAAAATATTTATAGGTGCCTTCACCCTCCTCCCCATCACTTTCCAATCTGCCTGAGGGGACTAGGGGCAGGCAGGGAAGTGGAAGTGACTGAGGACGTGAGAAGAAATGCAGCTGAAGGAGGTAGAGCTCGAAGCCTGGCCTGGGAAAGGGGAATATGGAGTCAGAAATATGAAGGCCTAACAAAAGGGCTTTGAGAAAGCAAAAAGGGAGGAAGTAGAAATAAGGAGTGATCCTCCCTAAGCCTGCAGGTTCCCTGGGCCAGGAACTTTACCTGTCTCTGTGACTGCATGCTGTCCTTCTGAGGTATTCTGAGTACTGCTGTGTCATGGAGACTTCTGACCATGGTGGTGGGAACCAGGGAGCTGAGGCTGAGGGGTGCATCAGTAAATGGTATCTTCTCTTTGGTAGGGGAAGGGTGATATGCCGATGTTATGTATGGTCCTTTGCATTGCTTGACCTGTTGAGAGCTTTCTCAGGTGAAGGCCATTGCCTACACTTAAGGTATGGAAAGGCACAATGAGGGGGTCCTGTAGAAAGACAGCTTAATAATGATGTAGGAAAGGAAAATATACATCATAAAATGAGATAATACCTGTCATGGCACACCTTAAAAATCCTGGTTTATGTTGCTAATGGCACCGGTGTTCTGAGGAGGGTTCATGACCTTTAGTGATCATAGTCGTCCTCCTGTGCTTCTGCTTTGTATTCACCAAGCTGAAAGAATGAATGAAAAAATAGCATGAAATGTTAAAAACAAACTTTAATAAATGGATTCCAGTCTAGAACAGTCCAATAAAGAAACTGCAGCAGATTTACAAATCAAGTGATACTAGACTTGGGCAAGCCACGTGATCAAAGGTACAGCCAAGCCATAGTGAAACAAGCCAAAAAATCAGACATCAGCCAACAAAGTTGACTAAATATGTAGAGTCTGAAAAAAAGAAAATAATAGATACGCGAGTCACTGTAGCCACTAGGAAATGGTGCCAAAATATCCTTGCTGGCTTTAGTTTGCCTTGCTTAGACCTACATGCAGATGCTGAGCCGAGCCCAAACTAGGCATCAATTACAAGCCTGGCCTGTTCCTTCATCAGCTCAACAACTCATCCTTGACAGACTGTGTGAGCTGGGTATATAATGGAGATTTACTTGACTATAGGGAAAAAAAGCAGAAAAGTCTGACCTGATCTCTCCTCACTGCCACTGAAATTAGGCCACATTTCAAAGTTTTATCAAGATCACACCCACTGATGTTATAACACAAATTTCTGTTTCTGATTTTTCAGCTGTGATCTGATTCCTGAGAACCAGAGCTACTGAAAGCAGCCAGGTCTGCTTTCATTTGTGGTTTCTTCTCCCCTGGACAAAGTGTCATAGGTTTTGAGAGGTGTTGAATGTATGGTGGGTGTTTCCAAAGGCTGAATGTACTCCAAATGTCATACTAAGGTAAAAGCATTTCAATAGTGTTTTTAATTTCTTTAATGAGATTCTTCATCAAGATCTGTAGATGGCAGTACATTAGTTTTCTTTAAAGTATTTTGCTCAAGTACTTATGCATTAGGACACTTGTTTCTCTATAAGCAGAGAAAGGGATCCCTGTACTGAAAGGTAACAACTAGATGCGATTCTCCAAGGATATGGGTCAAGGACTGAGGAGGTACTCAGGGCATTTTATGACTGTAGACAAAACTATTGACCAGATGCTTTACCATGAATATCAACAAGTAAAGAAATTCCATACATATACAGTAAAGCCAAAAAGCAACAGAACAATATGTTAACTTTTGATATTTACCTGTCTCTGGAGTCTCTCAGCTTCTCTCTCCTTATTCTTAGAATGCCTATTGGCAAGAGAGACTAGTGACTTAAAAATAGACAAGAAAAATAAAAAAAAGGATCTGAATTAGCAGTAGAAAGCTCTATGGAATCTTGCCATTGCCAGCAGTGGCTTTTTGGACCAAGGTTTTCCTGAACTAGAAATTAGTCAGAGATACAATATTTGGCTCAGAACACACACTTCAAAATTCCTAAAAAAAAGGGAGGGGCATTCAGATTTGATACTGATATGCAAAACAAATGTTCAAACTATTAGGATTACTTATGTGATAATTGCTTTTCTTCAGGGCAAAACAGTAATTTGAAGAAACAAGAACCATGACTGATCTTTTGGTTTGTAATTACCTTTATAGATGCACAATTGCATGTTTGGCTCTGGCAATTGAAATTGTTTTATTTGCTTTTTTTTGTGCATGTTGTCTGTAATTACCACATCTGAGCACAGAAGACTCTATGTTGTTGTTTTGTGAGACCAAAAGGATCAGGGGGCCTGTGGTTTAGTTGCTGAATAATTTCAAAGACATTTTGAATACAAGAAAATTCCTATGGAATTGCCTGCTTTGTTGAGTTGCTTTTATTTTATTTTCCCTCTCTCTCTCCTTTGTTTTTTGGGTTTTTTTTAGTGTTCTTAAGGGTGTGGAGTGGGAGTAGAGATGGAAGATCATACTAGCTTATTTACTACTCACAGAGGAGTTTAAGCATCTGCTCTAAGTATCGTGGAATGTTGCTAACAATTGTAAATAATTTTATGATTATTTTGCAATGTGTTTGAGCTGCATGACTGAAATTCATGGTTGTTTTGCTATTGTCATGAATGGATGGAAACTGAGATCTTAAACAAAAATGTGATCATACAATCACAGAATATGCTGAGTTGGAAGGGACCCATCAGGACCACTGAGTCCAACTCCTGATCCTGTGAAGGACACTCCATAAATCACATCATGTGCCTGAGAGCATTGTCCAAATACCTTTTGAACTCTGGCAGGCTTGGTGCTGTGACCACTTCCCTGGAGAGCTCAAGTATGCTTTAGGTGAAAAACTTTTTCCTGATATCCAACCTAAACTTCCCTCAACTCAGCTTCATGCCGTGATGCGGAAGTGTACTTCCCCTTTCTTAATTCTGCAGATAGATTCATTAGTACCCTCCTCTGATTTTGGAAAATGAAGAGTTGAATGGAAAGGACTGGTCAAAATATAAGCATTATGACCAAGGATGGACAATTCAGCATGTTTGTACCATATTTTCACTTCCTCTGTTCAGAAAACAGAGGATTTTGTTCTGTAATCCATTTCTGCTCAAAATACTAATAGAATGCAGTAAATATGTCCATTGGCATACTTATATAATTTGATTTTTACTTTTCTAATTGGAAAGGTCCCTTTACAGCATTCTGGCATAGTAAAAAAACTGCAATGTAGACGTCATTTTCAGGGGCTCCTGTCTAATGTCTAGACTTCTGCCGTATATAGACACATACATGTACTTGTATATAAGAGAAATGCTATGGGCTACAACCTTGCCCACTTGGCAGAAGAGGACTCTCTTCTACAAAAATAAGGGTCATGTGTGCTGCTTTCAGCCAGTAGAATAAAGTCCCTGGGGAACTGAGGTCCTGTACTGACTTCACACTGTCTGCCTGCCTGCTTCAAGTGCAATGCTACTTCTTCAGCCTTGTTTTCTGTAGTATGGATACATATCAACATACATAACCACAATTGAAATAATCTCTCTCTCTCTCAAAAAAAAAAAAAAAGAAAAAAAAGAGACACTTTGCTCATATCTCTCTTCACTGGGGAATGGTGAGCAAAGAGACAGTATGGGCCAAGTCTTAGTCACATGGGAAGCTTTCAGAAACTGCTCAGATGCTGTAGTGAAGTGCAGTATAGGAACATGAACACAAGAGAAAGAAATATCCCTTGTTGCTCCTTGCCAACAGTAAACAAAACTTCTGGTCAGGACTCAGTCCTTTCTTTGGCAGAATCTCTCTCTTATAAATGCTGATAATTTTTGTTTGCATACTGCATTATCTATCACAAACTTTCCTTTGGCTTCATGATGGACAAATGGGATATAAATGAAGACAAGGGCACCCCCCAAGTTTTCTCTAGTGAACTGTGAGAATCTGTTCCCAGAAGTGAGTTAAACTGAGTCAGACATAAGCCTCATTAACCTGGCTATCAATCATGAGCAATTCCATTGGATCAGTCATGGATCTTGTTTCTTCAAGAAATTTGCTTCTGCAGAATAATTTTTGTCTCTCTTATCTGTCCACCTGGACCTTACTGCGTACTTTTAGGTACACCATACCTGAAGGTGAGATGTACATCCTAGAGCTGTCATACTTCCATTTTTTCCCTACACTTTCTCTCTTCTGATATTTTCTTAATTTAGAGGACTTCCAGGAGCATCCAGAGAATTCTGAGGATACATCTGAAAGCCCTAGGACAACAGAGAGAACGACATGATAAAGGAAAGTCTAATGGTACTCTATAATAAACTGCAGACTGCATTTATTTCTCCCTGAAGGGGCCTCTTTGGGTGGCAGGTGGGGAGCCCCAGGCAGATGGATCTGGGTGGAGATGCTCCAGAGATGAGCCAGGGGATGAGTGAGGCTGAGGTGCCAGTCTTCTTCACAGCCAGAGACAGGGGAAGCACCTTAAAGGAAAGCTGGCATTTTTCCCTGTGTTGTACCTCAGTAGTATCTGGCTCTGTGTTATCAGTGAAGCTTCAAATACCTTATCTTTTGCCTGCATACATATGTGTTTTTCCTCCTTGTCAGCCAAAGATTTCTTCATTTGAATGTGTGAATAATAATCCCCTGAGCAGATATGGATAGTATAAAAGCATACTAAAATCCCCAAATATTCGGGGAAAGATCTTATCTTTTGTTACATGGAAAGATGTCTGCAATCTGGCTTCAGTAAAGGAATAACTTAAAAGGCAGAAAAATAAGCAGCAGAACATCAGCTCTCACTTCAGTGTGTAAACTTTGGAAAGGCCACCTGTCAGATCCCTGGTGGAAAGCTGCATTTTGTTTGGCATCTGGCTGATTGCCACGATGAAATGTTGAAGTGTTTGGAAACTTGTGGAACTTTCTTCAAAAGGCACACTTCCCCTCCCCCTTTCTCTAAATAATTAAATCTTAAATGTTCTGGCTTGCAGTTAAGAAAGATAAAACACAACGGCAGGATTCTTTCAAACACACTAGTTAATAACGTGGAGACCTTTAGTGCTATTTATTTTAGCTTTCCCCACATGAATTACAAAAGAAATTGCCTCAGTGTCACCTTAACTTTTTATCCCAGGCGGTCACTGATTCTGATCTTGGTAACAGTGAAGTAAATCTGAAGTAACTATGCTGAAATGTGACCTGCAGAGAGCTATATACTTATTTCAGTGTAAAATTGGCGTATGAACACAACTGTGATATTACTAGTCTTGTCATGAAGCATATCAGCTAGAAGCTACTCCAGATTTTGGGGACTCACACAAGCTACTCCTGATTTAGGCATTGTGACTGAAAAGAGAATGAGACCCACAATAGTCATCTGGGTGACATCTTGTCCTGTGAAAAGGTAAGAATTTCACATGAAGTCCGTTTGATGGCAGGCATATTTTGCTCTGATCACTCATTTTGACTGTTTTCCCCAGCAATACATTGTGCATCAGGGTCCTGCTGGAAGCAAGTCATCTCATGATTCCAGCACTTTTAGGAATGCAAAGCTCTAGATTAACACCATCTGTTGTTTGAAGATAAAAGTAAAGACACTGCTGTTAGTGGCTAGTTCTTTTTGTAATTGCTGTTCTTTTAAGTAGCAGACATTATGAAGCTACTCTTGCCCCAGTAGATATATATGGAGCTGCCAACAAAAGGATACGTGCTCTTGAGAAGTTGGACCCAAATATTGTTACATTTAGTCATTCTATAAAAAACTCCCAAAACTGGGGTTTTATTCCCTTAAGTTTCTTGATGGCTTTAGTGCTCACGGTCACTGGGGGAATGGAGGGCCTGAAATCACCCTCAGCCACGATGCACAGACTGGCCTGCCAACATACAGACTTCTCCACAGTGTCCCACTAATGTCTTGAAGCTTCCTGTGAGCGAAGCATGAGAACTCAGTCTGCAATGTCATTCACACAATAGAGATGACACAGTAGAGCCTATAGATAAGACCATGCACTGCTGAAATAATCCCCTCTATTTTCCAACATGTGTTACGCATACCAGATGAGAGGGTGAGTGCTATTCCTTCTGGGGATCAAAAGCTTTGTCTTGCATATGTGAACTAGAAGAGTGCAGGGACAAGTGAGGTCGGTGATTTCATCTTGCATACTCGTCAGTAGTGCTAAAGAGGGCAATGAATTTGCTCCAGGTATAGGAGCACAGCCAGAACCAGGCACAAGGCTATAACTGTCCAGCTGTCTCTGCACAGGTCTGGCAGTGTTTTGGCCTGAACTCAGAAAGAGCCTGTCAAAGGCTTCCATACACTGAGCAGCTACAGCTGGGAATTAGCACAGGACAAGGACCACTCCCAAAAGGCATTTTGGCTGCAACCATACTGTTTAGAGAGTAAAGCAATTTACCTTACTCTATAGCTGTGCCAGTTGGCCTCAGGGCAAAGAATGGTCCTTGAGCAGAAATGGCTCATTTCATTTACCACCACACTCAAGGTAGCTTGAGTGTCTCTATCACCCCTTGGAAGAGACCAGCATCTAATGACTTGATACTTGTGACAGGGTCACTTTTGAGATGTATGATGTATTTCCTATTGGCTCTCATGAAGTACAATCCAGGCTTAGCCACCATTATCCCTTGACTTTGGCACTGAGTAGTTTAACAACAATATCAGTTTTATTTGAGATGCAAGCTGCTGAAGATACAGGTAACCAAATGGCAACCACCAAAAGCAGCTAGCAGGAAATGGTGATGTCTTTACTGACACATGTTGAACTTCATCCAAAAATTCCGGGTTCCCATAACAACCTCTGTCACACATCTTCTGATGAAGAGAGGGAGACTCCATGACGTTCCTGGGCAGCCTGTTCCAGCGCTCTGACATGCTCTATATAAAGAAATTCTTCCTCATGTTGAGGTAGAACTTGCATTTTATTTTTTGGCCATTGCTCCTTGTCCGGTCTCTGGGCACCACCAAAAAGAGTCTGTCATGATCCTCTTGGCACCTGCCTTTGAGGTATTTATATGCATTAATTAGATCCCCTCTCAGTCTTCTCTTCTCTAGACTAAACAGGCCCAGCTCCCTCAGTCTCTCCTCATCAGAGAGATGCTCCAGACCCCTCATCATCTTTGCGGCCCTTCACTGGACCCTCTCCAGTAGCTCCTTGTCTTTCTTGTACTGAGTAGCTCAGAACTTGACACAGCACTCCAGATGTGACCCCACTAGGGCTGAGTAGAGGGGGAGGATCACCCCCCTTGACCAGCTGACCATACTCTTCCTGATGCATCCCAGGATATCATTGGCCCTCCTCCTTACAAGGGCACACTGCCAGCTCAGAGTCAACTTGTCATCCACCAAGCCTCCTGGCTCCTTCTCTGCAGAACTGCTCTCTAGTAGCTCAGCCTCCAACCTGTACTGGTACCTGGGGTTATTCATCCCCAGGTGCAGAACCCTACTCT
The DNA here is from genome assembly GCF_003984885.1 of Neopelma chrysocephalum. Classification (NCBI taxonomy): domain Eukaryota; kingdom Metazoa; phylum Chordata; class Aves; order Passeriformes; family Pipridae; genus Neopelma; species Neopelma chrysocephalum. Next base: position 29,250,063 of record NW_020897689.1, read on the forward strand.
TGCCCTTGCTGAACCTCATCAGATTTCTCTTCACCCAACTCTCCAGCCTATCAAGGCCCGCCAAATGGCAGCACAGCCTTCAGGTGTATCAGCCACCCCCTGCCCAGTTTCATATCATCAGCAAACTTGCTGAGGATACATTCTATCCTTTCATCCAGGACTTGGGGGTGCTGACTGATGAGGAGCTCAATGTGACCCACCAATGTGCACTTGCCACCCAGAAAGCCCACAATATTCTGGGCTGCATGAAAAGAAACATGGCCAGCAGGACAAGGGAGGTGATTCTGCCCCTCTACTCTACTCTGGTGAGACCCCACCTGGAGTACTGCATGTGGCTCTGGGGCCTTCAAGAAAAGAAGAACACTGAGTTGTTGGAACGGGTCCAGAAGAGGGCCACAAAGTTGATCAGAGAGCTGAAACACCTCTCCTGTGAAGACAGGCTCAGAAATCCAGAATTGTTCAGCCTGGAGAAGAGAAGGGTCCTAGAAACAGCCTTCTAGTACCTAAAGAGGATCTACAAGAAAGCTGAAGAGGAACAACCTGATGCTGCCCTTTTACCCTCCCCTATGTTCCCCTCAGACCTGCAAGGGTAAGGAGGCATCCCAATCTCCCATAGCTAAATCTTCAGGTGAATTATACTGAAACCATGTTGGATGGAAAGCTGGTGGACACCATAAAGGACTTCTTCCCAGTTCGAGATTTTTGGGGACAAGCCCTGTAGCATAGCCCCTGGAGAGGAAGCCTATCCCTTGGAAAAAAGAAAAAGAACAATAAAACCCCTTTTAGAAGCTGTGTAAGGGTATTTTAGCACAAAGATTTTTCTTCTCCAGAGCCTCTTCCTGTGAGTTTAAGCTACAATGGAGATAGTTCAGGACACCATAAATGTTGATACAATTGTAGGAAAACAAGAATCTAGTTTGCCCTTTCCTGTCAAGGAGTCATTTTTTCTCTCTGAAAGTGATGACTGAGCCCTGATCCAAAGAAATCCTGAATGCTCAGCAATTCATGTTAAGGAGCAAAACAAAACCCCCAATCCCTCTTTTATTCTGCCATGGCATTTTGGTAACTTTTCAACATGCTGTCATCTAGTGACAACAAAGACCTCATATCTCCTTTCAAAAGCCTTCCTTTTGACCTTGTACTAATTGGAGTACGTGTAAAAACAATTGCAAATTGAAATACAGAATAATATCTGTGTTAGCTATTTCTAAAAAATAATGAGGAATGGCAAACAGAAATGTCAAGACAACAGTTTTACATAAGCTGCTTGTGATTTGTAGATGTCTGTGGTTAGTCTACAAACTTGTACACATTTTTCTGACCTTTACAAGGTTATGCTTTGCTCAAATCACTAGTCATGTGTTTAAAAACTGTTATGTTGACTTTCTTTTCAAAGCAAGTATAACTCCAGGACATATTTTCATCCCCATGGTACAGGGATGTATACATGCCAGGAGGTCCTACTTGAAAATATTACTTGAGATTCATACATGGGCCTGCTGGAATTTTGTGTTTGACAGAATGTGCATACCCCAACTAAGAGGTGGTTATGTAATTTGGAGATTTCCTTGGGGGTCATATGATACTGTGTCCTCTTGAGGTTCAGTGAAGAGCTCTCCACACCACTTTTTAAACACGTAAGATATGTAAGCATTTAATTCCTATTTAGATCTGTGGGAACTTGATCCTCATGGATATTTTTGATCTCTCTATAGAGATTGTTACAGTGAGAGCACAAGTATACATGGGTCCCAATTGTGTCCTGAAGGATAAGAGAGAAAATTCCTTGGGGTAAAACCTGTTTCAGGCATACACATCTCTCTCCTTGTTTCTTACTAGTGTGAGAAACCAGGAGATTGTAACATAATTTTTCAAGTTTTTGTTCTCACAAGGTGCCTACGGAATAGGCTACTTGATGCTATCTAACTTCTGTGCATTTTAGTAAGCAGTTGAGATATGTTTTTGACTGAGAAATGATCCTGAGTAGCCTCCACTGTAATTCAAAAAGCCTGTGGATGTGACAGGAATTTGTCTTCACCATATGTTTCCTTCCTAAGATTTTAAGTAAGGATAGTAAGATGTCTGTTCTTAAACCAGAAAGACTACAATGGTGAAGCAAACAATGATCCAGATCAAATGAGGTACTTAGTATTTCATCAGTGGAAGTTAATAGAAGCTGTGAGAGCTCAGCACTTCAAAGGATGTACCTTCACTTAGAGACAGTGCCTTGTCTCATTCATCTACCCCACCCCTCTAGCCTATGTTCCTATGTGATAAAGGTATAACTTTTATACCCTTTTATACGAGAGGGACTCGGAGCCTGGAAGCAGATGATGGTCCCTGAGCCAATTCATCAGGCCTTGCCTGCCTGGAGCCTGCTCTTCATGGTCTGAGGGCCAAAATTCAGTTGTTACAGCCCCAAAAATGTGCCACTAAGGGTGGACACCCAGGCTGTGTGGACACCCAGGCTGTGTGGACACCCAGGCTGTATGCACAGCCCAGCTTTTATACCAAAATTTATTCAGTATTTTGACTTCAGAGAAAAAACAAGCTTCATGGACAAAGACTTTCATGCATTGGTCTCCATTTCAGATGGTCCTAATTTATATACCCTTAGCAGATCATGCCATCAGTAGAGAAGTGAGGTGGGGAGAACTGTAGTATGAAGGTGAACAACACCCAAAAAGTAGATTCAGTAACTAGACAGCCCTGGTGCCAAGAGATTGAAGTTTTAAAATAAAAAGTTTGCAAAGAAGATAGACACCAGAAAGAAACAGAGTACCTGGGCTATCTGTTCTTTCCACACCTCTTATTTTTTGTGTTTTGATTCTATGACATAATGCTGCTCTGGGCTCTTCTTTCTGTGCAGGGCTAGGGGTTGGACTTGATGATCCTTGTGGGTCCCTTCCAACTCACCATATTTTGTGATACTGTGATACTGCTATTCTCTGGAAAATCACCAGCAAGGAAACTCCTCTTCATTTGCTCAGAATCTAGACTTTCCAGACTTCATTCTTCACATTCAAAATATATGCACACAGGTATTTAAGCTGTTAGACACTATCCAAAGGAGGGGCACGAAGACGGTGAAGGAACTAGAGGGGCAGCCATATGAGAAAGGGCTGAGGTCACTTGATCTGTTTGTTCAGCGAAGAGACTGGGGAGAGACCTCATTGCAGTCTACAATTTCGAGAGGGGAAGAGAAGGGACAGACACTGATCTCTTCTCTGTGATGACCAGCAAGAGGACCTGAGGGAATGGGCTGAAGTTGTGTCAGGGGAGGTTTAGGTTCGATATTAGAAAAAGGTTCTTCACCCAGAGGGTGGCTGATCACTGGAACAGGCTCCCCAGAGAAGGGTCACAGCACCAAGGCTGACAGAGTTCAAGTGTTTGGGCAATACTCCCAGGCCCATCGTGTGACTGTTGGGGATAGTCGTGTGCAGGGCCAGGAGTTGGACTCAATGATCCTTTTGGGTCCCTTTGAATTCAGTGTATTCTGTGATTCTATGATTCTGTGATTTAAGTGCCTTTTTTTTTTTGTAACCAGAAATAAACATTTTTTTTCATATTATTTCTGTGTTTGATCAAGAAGGAAATCCTACAACTTATTCTAAAAATATAGGATCCTATTCAGTGCTGGGACACATGTCCAAGCCAGCTGTCCCAAGTGCTCTCCTATAATTGAAAATAGCTACATAATTATGTCTCACTAATGTCATAAGTTCTTTGCTAACCAGTGGAAAATATGTCACTTCTACAGTGTCATATACAAACTTCACCTTCTTCCCTTTTATTTTGCAGTTCTGCTTCACAGATTCCTCATTCCAGTTTTCTTTCATCTAGACTTCTTCCATTACTCACGCTGAAACAGTAAAATGAAGGGTCCAGATAGAGCACTAGATTTTATGACTTTTCGTGTGCATATGATTGGAATGTGTGTATAAAATGATAAATGAATACATAAAGAGATCAAGTTAAACATGACACCTACTTCTTATTGAAGTACATTGCTTCTGCTATTGCTTCTCCTCTGTGTAGTAATTTCCATTTGCATATAGCTTTGCCAGGCTTGGACTGCAAAGGTTAAAGCTTGCTTGGAGAACTTTAAATTACATCTTTCTGAACTTCAACGTCCTTGACAATGCAATTCAATTTTCTTCAACAGAGGTTTTTGTTTGTTTGTTTTTGTAATATAGCAAGTCTTTTCTGTGAAAGGTAGCTCAACATTCATATTACAGTAACATCTGGAAGCTCAGAGCTAGAATTTAAATGCTGTCAGGCCTAATTGCACTAACTGCTGTGTAAACAATAGGTGTCCTTGTCCCAAACCTACAAGATGAGACAAATATAAACAGATAGGTAAGACAAAAAAATAAACAAATTGAATAGGAAATTCCCAATTCTTAGGAGTCAGTGCTCAAAACTCTTCATTCATTTGGCTGTAATTCATCTGATAGCAGATTCTTAGGGGAAGAATATAAGAGCAGTGCAATTATAGAATGACCTTCCCATTGCTTTACCTCCCAAACTTCCAGCTGTAATTTGTTTAGGGGCTCCTCAATCACAAGTTATATCTACGTTTTTGTGTTTAGCCATGCTGTATCAGCTGTTTTTTAATGAATCTGTCTTAATTACTTTATAAAAGTAATTTTGGGCTCCAGAGCATCCTGTGGCAATGAGTTCCATGTGTTAATTATTTGCAGAAAGATTATTTCCTTTTGTTCACATTAAACTGCTTGTCCCATAACTTCATTAGTTGCCAATAAATTCTTACACTTAATGGTTCCCTGTTTATTTTCTCTGAACCCAGACACTTGTTTCATGAGATCCTGCTACAACTCTTTACTGTCCGCTTTAGTTTTGGCAGGCCTGAGTAATTTTGTATCATTTACCAACTTCATCTTCTCACTCTTCAGTCCCTTTGCAATTCATTTAATGAACTGCATGAGTCAGTATAGCTCCCTTATGCCTTACTAGTAACCTCTTTCAATTGAACAAGCCAAACATTTATTCTTACCCTTTATTTTGTAAAAAATAAATAATCTATGTGATCACTCCTATGACAGCTTAGTTCCTTTAAGCATCTCTGTTGAGAGATATCAAATGCTTGCTGATGAAATGACTATATCAACTGAACTGATGTTACTTACAAGTTCAGTGACTGGCTCAAAGAACTGTAATAGATTTATAAGGTAATGTTTTTCCTCTAAAACACTTTTTTCTCTTCTTCAAGTCTTTTCTAGATACAGCGTATTTATCCACATGTGCACTAACTGTTCTTTTCAAAGTTTCCATTGTATTTATCACCTTGTATTTCTCTCGTGCTTGGGTTGATTTAAGCAATATATCATGCACCAGAGTTCATTCATAGCCTTCACAGGGAGTTCCTCTGGACCACTTAGGTAAATACCACATGGTCCCGATTAACAGTTATTGTGTGGTTTACATTTTTGTCTAGGCACAAAAGTCCTTGTATCAACACTTCAGTTTGAGATAAATCTTCAGACTCTTTCTCTGTAAAGAATGGTCCTGGTATGAGAAACTCCATAACCTTCTCTGCAGCAAACAGTGAAACTTTGGCATCAACTTTAGGTTTTACACATATATAATTTCTCAGGCTCACCAGTTCTCTGGCATATGTCCTACTTTTGAAGTTTGAAAAAGTTTCTGTTATTAGTTTTTAATACCTTTGGTAAATTGCATGCTTCACATTGGCCTTCCTTATTACTTATGTTTTTTGTCAATGTTTATGTTTTCTTCCACTTTCCTTTTAAAAATTACTCCCCATTATGAAGAATGCAATATCACATCTGCTAGCTTTTGTTTGTTTTTTAGCTGCATTGGTTTCTTTGTGTTTTGACTGAATATTTTTAACTGGCAGAAAACATTCTGTCTTCTAACATAGTGCCCCTAAACTGTCTCCTTGTCCTCATTCTCCCAAGTGCTAACCTAATCTGTTAGTTACTTCACCTGATCAGCTTTGTTTTATCCTTTGCCGGCTTTTCAGAGATTCAGCGTAAATGGTCTGCATTTCATAAAGTTTTTGAATTAACATGTTGTCAACCAGTTCCTGCTCACTGCTCAGGCCTAGTCCAAGACCTGCTTCACTTCTTTGGATCTTTCATTATTTTTTTCAAAGTGCTACTATTTTCATTATTTATAATTTAGATCAGCCTTTCCTTGTGGGATGTTTACCTCATCTGCAGTAGGGTGACTGAAATTTCCAGTTACTGTAGCATTTTGGCCTGATAGCTTCTCAAACCTCCAAGAGTCAGTTGGAGTTTCTAAGATCCTGAACATGTCTTTTTCTACAACCTAAGCTCTCTCCAGGTACTACTGTCTACTCCTGTTTCATGTATTTTCATGCTTCTTATATTCAGCATAACTTGAGGGAAAGAAGCTCTATAACTGCATCTCCAAACACAGTAGCAACTTTATTCCATGGGCTCTGGCATTCTGCCTTTAACAGTGTGCAATTTAGGCTCCCAGGCAAAGGAGAGGCCCTGTGCAGTATGTCAGAGGAAAGAATTCTTCCTAAAGATCTCCATATACTGCAACATGATCAGAGCCAAATTATCATAGATTTCTACATGAATACTGGAACTGATGAATCTTTCAATGTCTTTGTGCTAAAATAGGTTTTTCTAATATATCCAAGAAACATTCCAAAGCTGATTATAGCAATCTTAAAGACAGTTGTCTTTGAATATAAGACTCTTGGCAATGGACCATTAGGGTTAAACATAGCAATATACAAGTCTTAAATGATTGTTTCTTTTCGCACCTAAACCTTGAAACTAAGGTAAGACTTCATGTTACATTTATAAAGAGAGGGCCCATCCTTTGCTAAGATTATCAGTCGTAGATATCTCATGCCTTGAATAACTTTGTGTGAACACTGAACAGCATTGACTCATACTTCATGGCACATTACAGCTGTCTGTCTCAGTGTCATAGTTAGGGATGAAGGGAGCAAATTCAAAATAGGAAAAAAATAAAATCTTAGGAAAGTGGGGAAAAAATATTTAAAGATACTATTTCTGAAAGGTAATAGGAAGTTTCCTCATGTACGTGGATCTAAACTACTATAGATTGTAATGGGGAAAATCAAACAGAAGTATTTTATTAACTGTTACATTGAAAGCAAATGTACCATCTTGAGGAATTATTTTTACCATCTGGTACCAGCTGTAATGTTATGTTCCCCCCTCTCCCCTCTCTGCACATGGTAAGCCCTATTAGCTCTTCACGTTTTAATCTTGTTTAATGCCAAAAAGAAGTAAATGCCAACATGGTCTTGTTCCATTGATACCATTCATTCCCAACAGGTTCAGTTTTCCTTTCAGGTACACAGCAATGATTGCACATCGGTTTTCTGTGGTTGTTTTGCATGGTCCCTGGCATATAAATGCACAGATTTTGGAGTGAAAAAGGGTGTATGCACAGTGCTAAATTGGAGAAAATGATAAAGGATAAGGATGCTAAGATAACAAAACAGACTAGTTAAGCAAAAATGGCTTTTTAATTTTTTTTAACTTATGTTCATATCCAGTAAATTAACTTAATCCCAGGTCTAATATCCCAGACTGGAATTATTCTGAGACTCACCCTGGGTCTCATTGCTTTGGGAATTCTTCTAAAAAATGTCATGTCTTCACTGTTACCTGCAGCAGTATTTCAAGCACAGAGGTACTTCCTCTTCACATATGACAGAGCTGTGCTATTCCCAATCCTCATCTTGGAAAAAGATACTAATTTTATCCTGTGAAGAAAGTCCACTCCTTGTCTGTATTTCTATCACTCTGTGTATTTCATCTTTTATGTCCATACTAAAAGTCTCACAGTACTCTAAAAATAAATGGATTGTTTAAGACAGTATTTTTCAATCAGCAGCTCTTATTATTGTATGTGAAGCTGAATGATAAGTTAAAGACGACATAAAGGCACCAAATTCTGTAGCCTTCAGTATCTGTGTTAGCTTGGGTTAAAGTTGATGGCTCCAAGTGATTAGAGATATTCTGTGACTGAGTTGCAGATCTTGAGTGCAAATATCTCTTTGCCAAGAGATCCAGTTCCCCCTGAAACCAGAGGAAACAGCTAGAATATAACACAGTGGATGATTAGGGGTCATTAGTCTGAACAGGAGCTAAGTCTTGAGGTATTGTGACTATTGAGGCCTCAGTACAAAACTGTTATATTCTGCCCCTATACTATTCCATTTCCTCTTCTGTATGTATTTAGAGGTGTATTCCGTGGAAGCAGAGACTTCCTTAACATTTTAAGCTCTAACAAATTAAGGCAGGGAAATGCTGAGAGATCTGAATTCTCTGTTGGGAACTCTGTTGTACTCCTCTTGTGATCATGATCTTTTCTTCCAGCACACTACAGAACATGCTAGAGTGCATCTAATCTGAAACATCCCAATGCATGTATCATGTAAATTAGAAAACAGCTATTGCGGAAAGCTGCAGAGGGGATGCATGAAGATACAGGATCACACTTTCTTATGGGAATTTTCCAGGTAGCTCAGAGAAGGAATAGGATTTATGAAGTGTGGACCCACAGCAGAGTCAATCAAAAGTATTTTAAATATTTTCAGTAACAGAGGATAGCAGAGAGCAACCCAGCACAGCAGAAGTGTCACAGACCAGATGGATAGCTAGTGCCATTCTGATCAGGAGAAAAAATGTTGCCTTCCTGGAACTAGGGGCAAGCAGGCAGACATTTGAGCAGGTGGCAAGCTCTTGGTGAACAGACTTGACGTCTGAGAAGCTGCCTCATCTGCATGGGTTCGTTTTGTTCCTTTTACACTTTTATTTATAAACATTTTTAAATGTATCATCTACTTTAAATGTTGGAAGTACTTTGATTTGCACTTTGCCTTGGCCTGGATTAACAGTGATTTCAAGAGAGATGAGTAACAAATAATATCTTAAGCAGGGAACACTAGACAACAGCTGTACATGTATGTTAGAAAAGCACTGGTCTGAGAAGCATAAATCGATCCAGAGACAGACCTGGTCCTCAGATAAAGGGAGAGATGGCACCAAGTTTTTGGTTTGGATCTGCTGTTGTAGCTTACACAAACAATTTTTACCCCTCTGTACTATTAGCAAAATGCAGGTGCCTTCAAGAAACTGCACTTGGCTTGTGCCTGCATCCATAATCTTTTCTGTGCAGTGCTACAGAAGGCTGCCAGGCACTCTCTGGCCCTAGATTGAGACATACCTACAGCATCTGCCATAGGAGGTGGGTCTCTACTGCATTTTCAGGAAGGATGTACTCAGGTAAACTAACCCTATGTTGTGCCTTCTCCTCCATTTGGTGTCTGGCTCTGTACTACTTTCTGTGTAGGCAATGTGAGCTTGACATCAACATATGAGCCAGGTTCTTTAAATCCAGTTCAAGTATTTGTGCATAACATAGCAATACAGAAGTATCCAGGAACTCTCATTACATTGAACAGACAAGCTATTTTACATTTTTAGTGGAGAGAAAAAAAACAACAACCCTACAGTCTAAAAAATATTTATATAGGACATTGCAATTATTGTTCAGAATTAATGAGTTTAATCCACTCCTTTTGGCTTAAAGAACACAAAATCCCAATGAAAGGAAACAGATGCAGTTGTTTTAAGCATTTCCAAAGGAAACTGCAGTAAAGTCTGAAACATCACTGTATAAAAGCCTTGTGTGTCATGGAGATGTTCCGATATTGTTTTCATTTGCCAGCTGTGTGTAAAGAGGGAGTTATGTTTGTGGCCAATAGATCTTCCCACATCAGAGCAGTAACAACAACAAAGCAACGGAAATATTATGAAAACGCTAACTTTACCTTCAAATACACTTGATTTTCCTAAACAAGAAACGTGGGTTAGGAATCAGTTCAAAGAAAAATGGTCAGAATTTATAATGCTCTACTGAAAAAGACAATAAAAGGAGGAAAGAGCATTAAAAAACCAAACAAGTCCAAAAGGATTGTGGCCAACAAATAAGATATCGGGACATTACCTCCTGGCTCGCCTCCTTAGCTATTGCTTGTCAGTCTCTATCCTTCAAGAAAAACACCAGCACTTTCAATTGTCTGAAGATATAAAGCATAATAAACTAGCAAAGAATTTCTGGAACTGCAAATCAGGTGATTCAAGTCCAGCTCCTGCCTCTGCCTCTACCATTGGTGCTAAATGTTATTATCTGTGTTATGGTAACATCTAGAAATCACAGATCCATTGTAGCAGATATTTCTACAGCAGACCCATAAAACTATAGTCTTTGACCTGGAAAAACCTGCAGCCTAGTGATAGAAGTTTCCTGTGCTTTGGTTTTCCTATCAGTCAAATGGGGAACTTGTTTGACCAGGATGGCTGTATGACTCGACTCTGGGTTTCTGATTGATGTTCTTTTTCACAAGCTGCCCACCGTGTTGGAAAAACAGCTCTTTGAACATGGCAATCTGTAGATCATAGGTCCCATTTTTGCATTCTGCACTACACATTGCAGGGATATATTCAGACCTTACTACGTATGGAGTCCAAGCTATTGAACACCTTGGGACAAAACCCAAACCAACACATCCAAGGGATAAGACTTCTTGAAATGCTTTTGAGTCACATGATTGTATGATAGGATGACACTTTAAATTAGTGACTGCCCTGTTTTCAGCTAGGATAGTGTTAATTTTCTTCCTAGTAGCTGGTACAGTGCTGTGTTTTGGATTTAGTATGAGAATAATTTTGATAACACACTGATATTCTGGTTATTGCTAAGTAGTGCTTACTCTAAATTCAGATCCTTTCAGTTTCCCATGCTCTGCCAGCGAGCAGGTGCACAAAAAGCTGGCAGGGAATGTATGGCCTGGACAGGTATCCTGAACTGGCCAAAGGAATATTCTATACCATAGAATAATGTATAAATTGGGGAGAGTTGGCTGGAGGCTGCGGATCACTGCTCGGGGATAGACTGGGTGTCAGTCAGTGGGTTGTGAGCAACTGCATTGTGCATCACCTGTTTCACTTGGATTTTATTCCTCTCTCTCTTCATTTCCTTACAATGATGATGATGATGATGATGATGATGATGATGATTTTTAATATCACAATATTTCATTTTGTTTGAAACTATTCTTACCTCAGCCCACGAGATTTACCTTTTCTTTCTGATTCTCCCCACTGGGTGAGGGTAAGGGATAGAGTGAGCAAGGGGCTGCATGGGACTTAGTTGCTGGTTGGGGTTAAACTATAACACTAATGTTTTCAACTGAGAACACAGTGGAAGTGACAAAATATCTTCTGTGAATTAAAAAAAAAATAGTGCACAACTAGTATAAAATAATGGCTAAGATCTGCAGTTAAAAAGATGGTAGTTCCCTGTGAAAGTCTTTGGTTTGCATTTTCTTAATGTATTTCTCTGAGAGTGTCTTTCCTGTCTTTCCCCAGTCAGTTAAAATGTTGACACTGATAGTCACTTTAGCAACTTAATCTCTCCCTTTGTTTATTCTGGTCACCTTTTGCTTTTCAAAGGATTATCCTTCAATTTCCAAGAACTATACTATTGCCCTGACAGCTTGCAGTTAAACTATGAGACTTTAAAAAAAAAACCCCTAACCCTAAAAAACCTAAACAAAATTTTAAAAAGCCCTAGTACCCTAATGAAAGAGTATACGGGAATAAACTTCTGTTGACCCAACAGAAAGAAAATATCAGAGAACAATAAACCTTTCAGGAGAAAATATTTTAGTAAGTACATATCCTGTTCAACAAATACCATCTACGGTGTTAATAAAATACAGGAAGGCTGTCAAAGCTTACTTGCTGGACAAAGGGTCTAGAAAAGGGAACTTTTGTTTTTCCACGAAGAGAAGATACAGTCCCAAGTAATGAGAGGGGTGGGTTGTTGTGTGACCATATTATATTCCACATGGACGCTACTACCTTATGCAGCCACCATAGAGGAGGTGAGGGAGAAGGAAGCTCTCTTAAATTCTTCAGTCTCAGTTCAGCACATGAATCTTTTTGCTGGGAAGTGACATAGAACAGAAAAAACCCACTGTCTTTGAGCAGTCTGTGTATGAGCACCATGCACCAAAGAGGATCAGTCACGAAGGTATGGATACTCTTGATATTTTCATGTGGTTTCATCAAACTGTAACTGTCTGTGAGTCAAGATGCAGAAGGAAAACAAGATTGTCATCACGGAAGTGCAAAGTCCACCTGCCTGTAGAATACAGCAGCCCAGGTCACAGGAACAAGGCCAACTGGTTATTGGACACCCATAAGGTAAATCATGTAACCATGAGGGTTCTTCCTATATGTAATAAGAAAGTTTTAGCACAGATGTATGATTACATAAATCCAGGTGACATCAGCCTGAATAAAGCAAAAATAAACATAAAGGTTACATTCACACTGCAGTGCCATGTGGAATCATTTTGTCAAGCAGGTTCCTGTTGAGCTCATGGCTCCAAAACTGATAGCTCTCTGATATGTTGGTGTTAATAATGGCCCATCTTCGCGAACGAAGATTTGGGGAAAGGTCTTTTTACCTTTCCAGCCTGCGCAATGGATTTTTTAGGTGAGATACAGCCTGCGCTGAACTGAGCCCACCCTTTAATCCTAAGGTTCATCTGCCGGGGCCAAGCAAGCTTGGACAATGGCAGTGAGGTCCTCAGGACGTAGGTTTGTTTAGAGTGACCTTCTCATAGATGGATGGCCTCACAGGGCTAACGACCTCCATCAGGCCAGGAGACCGGGGACTCGAACCCGTGGTCGCAGCAGTGAAAGTCCTGCACGCTAACCACTAGGCCACCAGGGGTCTCCTATGTACATTCTGCATTTGAACAGGATACTGGGGTAGCACTTCATGCTTTAGAAACTAAAGCTCAGAATGATCTATTGCACATACTTGTCTGTTGTCAATTCAGCAGACTATGCATTTGAACATACAACAAAATACTTTCTGAACTATCCTAAAAATATAGTTAATTTTATGAATTAATAGATTCCTACGTATTTGCACTGAGAGTTTGGAGGACAAAAATTAGCACTTTTGCCTGGAATGTAATCTCAGCAGCAAACTGGATAGAAAAAAAAAAGAGTAGAAGCTAAGCATCCTTGTTTTCCACAGAGTCAAGAAAATATTGGTCAGTTTATCAACAAGGGGCCCTTTTCAGCAAAATCATACAGGAGGCACAAGAGCAGTTACACAAACCCAAACCCAAAACTGGATTTGTGGCAGCTTGTGCCATATCTGCACAATGTTGCCCATCCATCACCTATTCTGCTGTGTTGGCTGAAATTCATCAATCATCAAGGCCTCTGGTCCCACCTCCAAGGACGTACAGCTGAGAACAAGACACTGATGACTGAAGCTGCAGGTAGCAGAGGCTTGGAGGAATGAGCCTGTGCAGAAAGGCTCTTCACAGACCTGTTTTGACAATGTGTGAGCGTGTGCTTTTGGAAGGGGTGAGCATGCCAGTATACAGCCAGAGAACAAAGGTACAGGGTAAGAGCTGCCCTACATTCAAGGCCAAATTTTTTCAAAATCCTAAAATAAACAGGGGTCATTTCGTATTCATGATCTTATTCTGCAACAAAAGCAGTATTTATTCAGTCCTTTCCCTTTTCTAGCCTTCATGACTGTTAATTCCAATCCTAAACCAAGCTGCAAATACAATGCAATGTATTTAGTGTCTACAAATTATTACAGGTCATCTTAATATCATTTTTTTATTGCCTTTTACCTGTAACTTGTAATTCTGCATTTTGGACCTGTACCTGCATGATTTCAACAATATTAACCGCACAGTTGTCCCCTAAAAAGACATCAAAAGACTCTCCGCTACAGCCAGCTCCACCTTTTCCATTTTATTCCTTTGTATCTTGAGCACGGAAGGCATCCACCCAGGCCCAGTTCATATGATACTATTCTGGTGATTTGCAACCTAATTAGGATGCACCATTCCAGCTTAACAGCATTAGAGAATATGGAGTTATCAGCAGAAGCTCTGCAGAGTTGAGAACCTACATCTTGAGGAAGGCAATTAATTTTCAAGTTTGTAACTTGTTTTACACACATTTTTTCCTTCCTCTCTCCAGTTTTAATAATTGAACAAAGTGTTTGAAAGGAATTCCAGAGGAACAAACTTTGTTCGGTTCAGACACCAGAGCTGAGTTCTTTTCCTACTGTGGACTTCCCGGGACAAATTTGGCTAACCTTACAAGCATTTCCCTTTACTCTCAGTAAAATTTAGAAAGTGAGAAGGCTATTGTGAGAATAAATCAACTAACAACTGTTCCTATGAATTATGGAATCAAGACCACATAAATTCACAGAGAGCTAAAAATCTAGAGGCTGGAAAAAGGGAGTAGACTGTAAGAATAGACAGTGTCCTTCATACTGTCCCCCCAATGCACCTCATCAGCATGGATTATGAGAAAACATTCAGAAATGAGAGGATAATTTGTCCCCACTAAATTCTTGGCCCCTGTTTAGCAGTAGTGTCCAGGGAGGCCATGTCCTCTTTTTTTTTTTTTCTTTTTTTTTTTTTTTAAATGGAAAATGTTCCTTAGGATGGATAACCTTGAGACAAGCTATTAACCTCACACAGGTCACAAATAATCCTGCAAGCTGAAACAGCTTGATCTTTACCACTTTGGTCTAAAGCCACCTAGGGACTGTTGCCTTGGTTGGTCTTCAATCAGTCTTATTTATCTAAGATAAATTTGTGAGCAGGCTCTGAGATTAACAAAAAATAAAGACCTTGGAAGGATGACCCAGAATCTACACAGAAATAGGACATTAGAAACCTGCCCTTCTATATACAGACCAATGCATGAATTGGGCTTGGAATATAGCTGAATAGTTTTATTTGGTTATACAGAGAAGTACAATCTGTATATTGAAACTATGAGATATATAAGACAAACAAGAGGGGCAGAACTCTGTTCTACCTGTTCACATAGACCCCAAAGAACAGACCCAGGTAAAGCAAGAGGAATGGGCTTTTCCTAGCATAATGATAACAGCACTCTCTTGCAGTGCTTTTCAATCAGCTTAACAAGCCTTCAAGTTTTATCTTTTTTACATTCAAATTTAACCTCCTATCAAGTTTACTTAGATGAAAAAAATTCCACCAGCTGAATTCCCAGTTGTTATTTACAACAAATAATTCTGATATTATTCTTCCAGATGCATGTTACAGGCCAGAGAAGAATATATATGGCAGACTGTCATAGTCTGATGCTATGTCTCATTTCTCTTTCTGCTTACTAGGCAGACTTCCTTTTCAAAGAAGGCTGCTGAAAGCATTTTTTAACAGTTAAAAAGCAATTTTCTTTGCCTGTGGCCTCTGCAAGAATTTTAGATCTTAGTGGTATAGCTCTGTGAAAAGTGTCTTTCTTGTCGCCTACATTTTCTTCTTCACTGATCTGCATTTGCCCGTCAAACACAGCATTGTAAGGACAGTCAGCTGCCATTCAAAGTAGTGCTGAATGAAGAGTCTGGCAAAGCTGCAGCAGCCAGGCAGAGATTTGGACTTAATGTTTTGATAGACTGGAAGTGACAAGGGCCAAGAAGAGAAAACTGTTGTGAGGCAAGAGAGAAACACACTTGCCTTTAGTGACATTTCTCATATAGAAGACAGGTTTAAAAGACTGTTTCCTTTTCATTTTCATGTTTCTTATCTCATTGTACTGTTCTTCTGAAAGATGGCAAAGCTGTTAATGTCCTCACAAACTTAAAGCCAAATATCTATACCTTCTAAAAGTCTCTGATATTTAACAGATTAGCACTGGGCAGATACCTGTAAGGAAAATAGTCCAATGGTGCAATATATACACTTGCAACTAGTTCCTCACAAAAGGGCACAACAGTTGTACACAGACATAGAGCTAGGCACATCCAAGGAACACAAGATCTTGATGTTTGCTTCTAATGTGTACAGGAGGGATATTAGTGTAAGAAACCTGAATGAATGGCAATCCCAATATGGAATCTTATTATGACTTAGACCTATCTAGAGTGGATGACTTTCAAAGTTGTGCAATAGGTGAGAAAAATGTGAGCACGTCACTAAAACCTAGTCCTTAAAATTTTTATGTACTTAAGCCTAGTATATGAAGATTTAAGGAGTATATAAATACTGCATTTTGGCATAAAAGTCGTTTCACATCTGGAGAGACTGGAACATGTACAACCCTTTGATTCAATCTGTTCACAGCTACAAGAGATAAACTGTATATGAAGGTTGCCTTTGAAGATAGAAAGGCTGCTAAGAGTGATCTTTTCATTATCTATGCTAAGTATCTCTGTATCAGTATCTTTGCTGAGAAACATATCTATTGGTTATTTTGGCTAGAGTTTGACTTTGAGCACGTATGCTGATTCCACCAGGTACAGACTCATGATAACACCCTTAAGCATTGCCAAGCATGTCACACCTATCTTACTCTCAGGACTTTGTAACAGGAAACTAGTAAGTCCATAAAATCCCAGCTGTCACAGACAGAAGAGAAAGGGAGATGCTGTTCAATGTCTCTTCCAGGGGAATCAAATAAAGGTACTAAAAATCCAGGTTCAAAATACATCAAAGAAGATAATTTTTATTACACCAGGTAGATGAGCTGTGGAACACCTCTTTGGATGATAATGTAGAAATTGAAACCTTAAATGGGTGGGAGGAAAGAATGGATAAGCTCATGGAAGAGAAACCAACTAAGGCTTATGAAATACAAAAAGTAAATCCTGCTTAGAAAGTTTCCAAAACGAAAGCGTTTGGAAGACAGGAGAATGCGAGTGGAAGTTCCATATATGATTGCCTTGCCACATAATTTTCTAGGTATTTTGGGTACTGTTGAAAAGCAGAAGACTGGAAGAGATGGTTCTATTGTCTAACAAGGTGTGACCTTTCTTAGCTTCTGATAATCCTCCTCAGCCTCAGATTCATCAAGCGTGACTGACTTCAAAGCAAGCAATCCTTTATACTATTATGTAAGAAAACTTATCAGTATTTGAGTTACAGTACAATTTTTTCCCTTGCTTGCTTTATTATAAGGCATATTAAGGGAGGTGTTTTAGCTAAAAATAAAATAGGCTCACTGTTTCCCTTTAAAATGCAACTGATTTAACAAACTGTCCTGTTAATTGCTCCAACCGAACAAAGAAAATAAGAGAATAACTGTTTTGCCACTGACATGTAAGAAATAAGCATGAATATGGCAAAGGAAAAATTTTCAGATGGATATGTGATTTTCAAACTGTCTGTGAAGGCAGAGAAGCACAGTGACCTAATGGAAGGTTGCAGAACCAGTATAAATATAGATCCTTGATCTGCTAGAGGCATATATCTTGGGCAGTACCTGTGGCACCTGTTTATCATCTGATTAAGCCTCTACTAGTATAGTCTTTCTTCTATTTTTCTCCTTAAGAATGTTCCTTCTCAAAAGTAGTACAAGCATCTGTAATGGCTTCTGCTGCTTGCCTAGACTTTTCTCTGATAAACCTGCATTACTTTCTCCACTACCTGAAAATAGCTTCTTCTCTGATTTCCATCCCTACAGGACAGCTGAACTGAGCAGAATCCAGTAGTGACAGAAAATTCATGATATAGGGTGACTATCCTTTAAAAACCTTGAGTTAAAGAGATTTTCTCCCTGTGTTACACCATAAATGTGTTACTACTTCCCTTCCTCTTCCTCTCTGTAGGAATACAGCAAGCATCAAATGATGGAATGGAAGAAAGCAATCCTTACTACAGTGTTTTCACTGTCTCTTTTTTATTTTTTTTACAAGCTGAGATTAATATGTTATGGAGAGATTAGAATGCCAAGATATTTGTGGTTCATCTAAATGGAAGCAGTGATTGGGAGATTTGCTATGTAAATGTGTCTGTGGGCCAGATTTGCTAAGCAAACCCACAGCTGTACTGCAGTAATATCCTCATCTTCCTTCTGTCTTTCTGGACAGTCATATGAAGAAAATATATGGTCTTTTCCATTATGTGGGTACAGCAATCAATCTGGAATACTTCAACAGACCTTGCAACAAACATCTGAGTGGGAAAACCTGGTCTCAAGCCAACATTTTCCTGGTAATCCTAATGAAAGGATGTATGATGACCTGAATTAAGACTTAACCCAGAGCCTTGATCCAAACTTTGCTGAGAATATTTTCATCCAAATTTAGGTCAGAAGTTCGCAGGTTCTGACCAGTTTTCATAATGAGACAAATGCACACATTCAGCAAGCAACAACCTTTTCAGAAATTCCAATTTCAAAGCTTGGGTCAGTGCTTGAACATCCTTCACTGCCTGGCTACTCAGTTTGTACATGTGGAAGTGTGCCTTCAATTATTTTTATAACACTGCTTTCTGCAAAGAAATGATAACCCACTAGTCAAGAACAGCATGTCTATAACATAAGAACTTAATCTTTCCATGCTGATTAGCTGTACTTTGTAGATCCCTAGAAGAACTGCTACATGTCCCTTTAGAAATATATTCTGTACTCTTTTATCACTGAAGGGAGAAGAAAAAAAATACCTTAAGATTACTAGTAGCAATTAACAATGTCAACTAAGTAATTTTTTTCAGAATGAAAAATCGATTATGAAATTATTATCTGGGTTAAAAATTGCATTCCAGAAATCCTTTGTAATGTACTTTCCTTCCCAAAGGGTTTATAAATTAATACATCATTAGCTATGTCAGTGTAGGTTTATACTTCTTGGCAAAAGAAAAGTCCTAGAAAAGAGAAAAACAAAACCCCAATTATAATAAAATCTAACTTTAACCACCAGCCTGCTGGAGGTGGTCTTAATGTGACAGATTTAAACATTAAAGTCAACTAGACTTATAATGGAAATGTGATGGGCCTGACAACTGGTATTGCTTACTGGAGGCACTCATGTGCAATGTCGGTTTATAGCTGAACTGAGACAATTAAGTCCTAAAGGATTAATCTAAGAGTCTTGTACAATTCTTCATCCTCCTGGAGTACCTTTACCTTTGATTTCTGATCTGGTAATGAACTTTTCCTTTTCGTGGATTCTTCTGAAGAGTTTGTTCTTGAGGTTTCTGTCAATAGGCCACCTTTATTATTCCCAACAGCTTGGACTTACACTTTTAACATCTACATTACTCTCTAGAGGGCCGTGTTGAACAACAAAGGGGATGGTGCACCCGTAAGGTAGCTGAGCTACAAGTGGCTTCAGGAACTGTTCAACAGAAAAGCACTTCTACCATGGGATCTTCAGCTAGATGCTCCAATTTGAGCAGGAAAAATGCAACTTAGTGCCTTTCTTCTCTACATACAATGTTTTTCTTTCCATGGTAATAAATGTTGGAACAAAGCTCCTTAACTTACGTAGACAGCTGTGGATGAGGGGAGGGAACAAGCCCATGACACCTCCTGTGTAAAGTCCAGAGCAGCACTCTGGCCCCAGCAAAGCAGCACCTGGCCCCAGCAAAGCAGCATTCCTTCACAGGTGGGCATCCTCAGACAGATAAGGAAACCATGGCTTCCCTTTCCTTATTATTACTGTCATTGGTAATCATCACCCACACTGTTCTCATGAGAGTTGGAGATGTTTTTCTTGTTGCAGGGGCTGTCACATTATTGTTACAGAAAGATTTTATTTATCCTCTATTTGTTTTCACAGAATTTCCCGTGAAAGGGGTGGTGGGCAAGGGCCACCAGAGAGGAGACACCCACCCTCTCTCATAGCACTGCCTGATGTGGGACACATTCACTTTGTCTGTGTTTGATACAGGGGATGCTGAGTGGCTGCACAGCCCCATTCCTTAAAATTGAGATGGAGGCCTCACCACAAGCAGTTTGCCATGAGCTGCACACTGGCATGGGCAAGCCCAGATCCTGCCCCAGGGGACTCGCAGTAACCCGGCTGTGCTGCAGCGCAGCCTTGTTGTGAAAGCCTGTTTGACCAAATCCCATTATGCAATAGCGGCTTTTTGTTCCCTTTACTGCCTTTATTTTCCATTTGTTTCCATGGTAGCAATATGGAGAAATTAGGATTTGTAATGTAAAATCAAGGAAAGAGACAATTTTTTCCTGTCAGAAGCCAGTTTGTGTTGTACAGTGATATATTTGTGAGAGCTAAATCGAAACTTGTTTCATAAAGAATTAATACATTTAGCATAAATTACAAAATCAGGAATTTTATTTTATATGTTTCATAATGGTCCCCTTCAGCTGGGGTTTATATGATCTATTTTTACATTTCTATGATCCAGCATGGAGTCAATGCTTTTATAAATCCATGCAAAACAAATGGTAATTTCATAGCAAAATCTTCTATTTCTTTAAACTGCACTGCAAATTAACTTAAGGTTATGTAACACCAGAACACTGGGCTCCTGTCTGGCACCAACTTAAATGTTTCTTAATATGTGTTCACATAGAGCCCTCCTGTGTTTGCTGGGTTTCATTACAACAGCCAATGAATCTGAGACAATTTATTGACCTACGTCCACATGACTGAACTCCAAAGGGAACCACTAAGCTCCTGTCCTCTAACATTTACAGAACATGGACTGTTGAGTTGCCAAATACCGTATCAAGCTCCAAAACACGACAAGTGAGAATTTGCCACTCACTCTGTTTTAGTTACACCATTTTTCAGTGGTAGGCATCGTAATAACGATAACTTAATTGTTGTTGTAAGTATTGCTTATGATTTCTATCATGGAATCATAGAATCATAGAATGGTTTTTGTTGGAAGGGACCTTAAATATCATCTAGTTCCACACCTCCGGCCATGGGCAGGGGCACCTTCCACCACACCAGGTTGCTCAGAGCCCCATCCAGTCTGGCCTTAAACACCTCCAGGGATGGGGCATCTACAACTTCTCTAGGAAACCTCTTCCAGTGCCTCACCACCCTCACAGTGAAAAAGTTCCTCCTAATCTAAACCTAGTATCTTTTAGTTTGAATCCATTGCCCCTTGTCCCTCTCTATCTCTCTTGTAAGAAGCACATCCATCACAAGGAAGACCTAGCATGCAGAACTGTAGGGAAACACTACCTTGAGTTACCTTTCCTCCTCTGTATGTCCGTCTATAGTCTTTATTGATTATGTATGTATGCAAGGGAAGCAGACCTGTAAGTTCAGTAATTGATTTTTGTTGAGCAGGTTTAGAGACAAGAAAATAAATTTTGCGGCTTAAAAGAAAGAATTGGTAGTTGATTCTTCAAAATAAAAATGGAGACCTATCCCCATTTCCATAGATCCGTTTCCCACATTAAGGGTAAACATAAATAATATGAATTTTAAAAGGAGATTTTGACGCATCCAGATTGAAATTTCCCCACTAGTGTTTGTGTGAGAAGATGACATTAAAGGCAATTGCATTTAAGAGAATTCACTATGCTCACATGCTTTTAGCATATGAGAAACAGTTTAATTATTTATCTGTGGATAGCCCAAAGACAGGCTAACCTGATATCACAAATTACTTTCACAAAATATAAACCATTTACTTTTCACGAGAAAAAAACCCTCCAAGTTCTGTCCTACATGCACTACAGTAATAAAACATCTGTTCTGGAGGAGAAAACAAAGTCAGACTTTCATCAAAATAAGTCACACAAAAGAAATGGTGGATTATTTGAACTGAATTAATTTAAAATATTATGGTTTGCAGGACTCATGTGAAATAGAAAGCTTTAGTTAAACTAATATTGAAAAATGTCTGCAACTTATAAAGTATTATAGCAAAGGAAATCATATGTTTGCTAAAGTTTTATCTGTATTTCGAGGGAAGTTCATGGATGGGCCACAACTAACTATTCTGAATGAACAAAGACTCTCCTCTAAATGTTTGTTGTTAACTCACACGAGCTGCTTACAATACTGTGGTTTGTAACTACTACTGGTCTACTGAAAGAGAAATGTAAGCTTTGGTGGGAGAATAACATGAAATGCCTTGACTTCATTTTTGTTTTCTGGAAGGAAATTAATGGAAAGCTTAAAATGTAGACAACAGGCTACAGTTGAGACTAGTAGAATGCACTTGTGAACATCTTGTTCAATCCTTCTAAACAAATTTTCAGAGGTTCATAATGACCATTGAATCCAAACTACACATCAAAGTGTATCTGGATGATGCAGCCCACTGAGCTCTTCTTACAGCTTTGGATAGCATACATTCACGTAGATGGGCTAAAGGTTTTTGATTTTTTATTAGAGAATGGAAATTTCAGTCATTGCACTGACTTGAAGGAGATTTTCTCCCGTCCACAGACAAAAGACTAAAGGAGATTTTTACTACCTTTATCTAGAGATCAACACCTAATGTACAGATGTAGTCTTTGTAGGGGATTAAAGAGTCTTTAGGCCACTCAATCAAATGGAATCCTGTTATCAAATTCTCCTTGAACATTTTTAAAACTATCTCAATGCTAAGTTTGAGAGTCAGAATCACCAGCTTTAACAGTGCTAAACGAACTGGAAAATTTATTTTCTTTACTTCTGATGTTTACACAGAGAACAATAGAGCTTCACTTCTCAGTCAGCCAGGGTGCCCATGGAACTGATTTCAGTACCTTAGGAGGCTTTCAGCAGCATACCCACGTGGATGCCACACAAGTTTTGATAATCAGGTCATTAAAAAAGACTTACAAAAGTGCATAGTTTAGGCTGTCACAGACATGTACTGCAGCAGCATGAAAATAGTGAATGTAAATAACAATTCAGAGTTGGAGAAATGACTCCTCTACAGGGTGAAATAAGCTTTGCTATTGTTATCTCACCAATGGTATTATGAGGTAGGATGTTCAGATACATGATAAAAGCAATTAATCTCAGAAAACATTTTATGTTGAGGAATAAAACACTGGAGGAATGCGGCAGATGTTTTAGTTACTCCGTGCTGCCATGTGGAACAAAATCTAGCAACTGGGCATGCTCTGAAAATGAACTTAACTAAGGAGAACACTAGCTGTGCCTCTGTCAACATAAAAACACTAATGTGAGCAGCTTTTGTCCAGGATTGCATGCCTGGTTCTAGGTAGGAGGCTAGAAGATCTACACATGCTTTTCTGAAGCAGACTAAGAAAAACAATGTTAACAAAGGTTAAGCCAAAAAAAAAAAAAAAAAAGGGAATTTGTTATCCTTTCTCTGAAAATCTTGCTTCAGGAGTGCAAAAGTATTCAGTTCAAAAGAAGTGACCAAAAGCGTGGGCAGGCTTATTGATTTTATTAGATATCAGTGATTGGGCCATTGGAGAGGAAACCCCTGATCTTTGTTTCCTCACTTCCCTGTTCACGGGTATAGAGTAGAAGCTGGCATCTGGAAGAACCAGATGTAAGTTGGCAATCCTGTAGAAAAGTGGAAAAATCTAATTATGCTTTCAAAATTGACAAAAACTGTTATGTTTTCCTGCCTCTATTCTGGGATCTATGTCAAACACTATTTCAGTGACAAATTGATGGATACATGTTCATGTCAAGTTATGAATGTATCTTGATTTGGGGAACAATGCTACATGTCATTCCATGACACACTGAACATCTTGTGGATAAACCACTGCAAAGTAATGAAAGAGCCATCAAAAACCATTAACACTGGATAGATTCTGTGGGAGGAATAACTGGCTTTCTACCAGGAGAGTTGGATGTGAGAGCTTTCTGTGAAGAACAATTCAGAAAGAAGGGAGAATGAAGAAAAAGGAAAGAGGTTTCTAGAGGTTCTGAAGTTAGAAAGCTGGAGCAGAAAAGGCGTCACATCTTTAAATTACGTACGTGCTCGATCTTGAAGAAGTTACTTCATTAACAGAAGGAGAATCTAAAGCAAAGATATGATTACACATTTATCATGTGGTACTTAAATTGACTTAAGCAATTCATGCCCACATCATTTATTCCTGATCCCCTCTTTGTGCAGGTGGGACCACTTGGTAAACTGCTTGAGGGAACAGAGCCAGTTAAGAAGACCCTAGCCAAAACCAATAACAATTTCGGACCCAGAAGCAGTCATTTCATTCCAGAAGTGGTTTGTGGTGAGGTCCCAGTCTCAGAACAGGAAATTTTTGCTCCAAAGGTCATCTTTCTATGCAGAAGGCATATTTTTTTAATTGGAACGGATTGCAATGGCAGGGCTGTGGAATTGCCAGCTTTGGAAAAGACAAAATTAGTAGCAATTCCTTGTGAGACCACCAAAACAAGCTCTACAAGTATTGATTAAGGGTGGGTCAGGCACCGGTGGTGGATATAACCATCAGGTATGAAGGCAAATTATCATCGCTTGCTGATGCAGTTGATGAGAAGGTAAGGAAGTATCAAGGAACAAGTCCAGGAGGTGACAAATACCAAAAATATCAAGTTTTTCAGATTCCCATTGGAGCATGTGTGAAAGTGGTATGGTGTCAATTACAGGCTTTTATCCAGCCTTGGGCTTTCAAAATCCCAACCGGAATAGGTGCTCTTCTCCAGAAGAGCATTTATTCACATCTGTAGATACTGTACATGTCCTTGTGAGTCATACACGAACTATTGCATAAAATTAATTTGACTGTTGTATTGGGTCTGTCTGAGCTGGAGTTCATTTCCCCATGGTAGCCCTGTGCTTTGCATTGGTAGCTGGAAGGGTGTTGAAAACACACCGGTGTTTTGGATACTGCTGAGCAGGGCAGGCACAACATCAGCACTGTAACATTCCTTCCTCAGTTGAGGGCAAGATCCTAGAAGGGGACACAAGTAGGCCAGCTGACCCAAACTGACCAAAGAGATATTCCATACCACATGATGTCAGCTTAGATACAAAAGCTGAGGCAAGGAGTGGGTAGGAAGGCATTCATTTTCTCCGACGACTGCCTACTGAGAAACCATCACACATGCTGAAGCCCTGCTTCTCGGGAGTGGCCGACCATCGCTACTCATGGGAAGTAGAGAATAAACTGTGCTATCTTTCCCTTCACTTTGCTTCTGCGCGTGCAAGCTTCTGCTTTACTTTTTGCTTTAAATAAACTGCCTTATCCCAACTCACGAGTTGTTTTTTCCACCTTACTCTCTCCCCCGTCCAACTGGGGAGTGATAGAGCAGCTGGGTGGGTACCTGGCATCCAGCCAAGGTCAACCCACCACAGTCTTTTCTTGGTTTCTCAGCAGGCAGCCACTGGAGACAATAAATAAATAAATTACATTTGAGGATTGTCATGGCTGAGGAAAATGGATTCTTGTTGGAAGCAAGAGAGACTGGAAGATAGTAGGTAGGGACTAAAAGGGACTTGGTAATCATGACACGTCTTCTTAGTCCCTGACAAAACCAACTAGCCTTTCCTAGGTGGACAGAGCACCTTACTTAACCTTCAAAAGAAACATGCAATGTATATATGTTCAATAAATAGTGTGGAAGGCATAATCAATGTTTCACATTGGATTACCTTACTAGACACCAGAATACCCTCCTCCTATCTCATGTCCAATGAACCTGGAAAGCCAGTTAGACATTACCACACCTACCCCCAGCTGGGATATTTATAATCCCTCTCTCTTTATTCTCTGACATCTAATAAAAGGCATGCTCACACCATAGTCTTCTGCTATTTAATTAACGACAATAGGGAGACACAAATTTAGAGAAAACCAGTCTTTATTAATTTTCCTGCCCTCAGAGCTATTTGTTTCCTTTCTGCCATATCCATTAAGACAGGAACTAGTAATTTCTCACAGACAAATGAGTTATACGGATTTAATGCAAAAGACAGGAAAAGGCACCAGAGCACTGAGGTGCTGGCAGTGGGTTGGAGTGATCAAAAAGCACATTTTGGTGTATATTATGGGCCAAAAATTTACCAAAATTACCTGACCCAATTGTTCATTAGACCATTAGTGATGGTCCAGTCTGCCTGGGAGGAGAAACATGCAGATTCCTCTCCCTTCCTCACAGGTAATTTTTTCAGCCTGGTGCTGTATTGTAGTTATGACTCCAGTTTCAGACATTAATAAATTACAAGCAGAACTTTCCATGTTCTGCTGCCAAAAAAGGGTATCAGACAGAGGTGAGAAATCCAGATCTAGGAAAACTTAAATTCACCTTCCAGATACAGTGGAGTAGCAGATAGAATTCAGTAGCTGATTTAAAATACATTTCACTGCAGTCAGTTCTGACTTTCTGAACAAGAAAAGCATATTCATAGTAAAGAAAAGTTAGAGTTAATTGGGAAACAAATTTTAGCTATGATCAAACTGATAGTTTTTTACAACTAACAGCTTTCTGAAGGAAGCCGAGGCTGTTCTGATGCCAGGGCTGTGGGTGGACTCAGCCATGATGGAAAGTGCTGTCCCCAGCTGCTTGCCTCCAGCCAAAGGTTAGCCCCATGAAGTCTCACATAGGTACTTTTTAACCCATTTGAGACAAAATGAGTTGTATCACCTTACGCACCTTGCTTTTCATAGCCTAATGCTAAGGCTTGCAATGGTGTACATGAAGAAACAGAAGACGGAGACTTTCTGCAAGGTGTAGTGATGAGCAGCTGAGGACTGGCTAGTGATGAATGACTTCTACTGGTACAGCTATTTACAGAGTTCACATTTTTGTCACTCCAACACTGTAAACGTTTTCCACATTGTACCTGGTCATTTTTTAACACCAAATTCTAATTCACAGTCAAGCATCAGATGCTGTGATATGATCCTTCCCAGATGTAAAATCTCCAAAGGTTCCATGTCTACAAAGTAAAAGCTACCCAGGAATATCCTATTTCATTCAATACTTATTGTCTTGGAAATCTTTTGTCTGGTCATTCCAGTATAAAGTGTAACCAGAGAGCGCACATGTGTAGTTTCACTAGAAAGTGAATAGATATTTACAACGCAGGGAACAGAGAAGGCCAGGAGCACTAGCACAAGCAAATACACAAACTATAAGTCATTAACTGGGTGCTTCTGAAGAATAGTCTGAGGTTATTCTGTCATTTAATGCTGCAATCTAGGATTTTATTTTCCCAGGTAACACAAGTTTATTTGAAAGGTACTGCAGCAAGTTCATAGTTATATGGCCAGATCTATCCTGGCTGCCATAGTAAGGGAAAGAAAAGACAGACGTGATGACACAGGAATCTTTCCGATCATAGCTTCCCCTACTTTATACCTGCTACCACTGAGTGCTTGCCAAAAGCAAGACTAGCTATTTTCTCCCAGTACTCTCATGACCACTCATCTGCTTTTGAAAGTAAAAAACCTGTCTACAACCTTTTTCCCTACTTTGATCTAGAACACAGAATAATAGTATTTAAGATTTAGTGGGGATTTTCCAACATCTGTAATAGATGATAGCCTCTCAAGTGCAATGCAAAAACCAAAGTCAGAAAATTAAGTGTCCATGTCATCAAGGGAATGTGGGAAAAGGAAGGGAAAGCAATTCAGACCTGTGAGTTTTATGAGTGCCTAGAGTAAAACAAATCATGTAAATATTGCTTCTTTTCCCATTTGAGGTAGAAACTTGCAAAGCTCTGATTCCTGTAAACACTACGGACTTTCAATGACTTCTATGTTCTGGTAAGAGTTTTGCAAGTTTAACCAGTTTCTCACTTTGCTTTGTCTCTCCTGGGTTGATAAATACTTCACTTATTCAGATTACTGAAAGAAGTCCAGGTTTGGGGAATAAACACCTTCCTGGGCTCAGTGATTGATCTTATGCTACTCAAGGATGTTTCTGATTAATAAAATTAAGGAGTTAAGGAAGCTGGACATATGGGCAATAAGAGAGACATGAGCATTTTTAATTCAGTTATCGAGTGTATAGTTTGTGTATCTTGCACAATTGTGTAGCCTGTGTTAGCAACCCTGGTATGCTCAGCCACCAATCACACCTTCTGCATAAGGTTTCTGTGCTAGCCTGGCTAGAGACAGCCTCTTGTTTTCACACTGAGTCAGAGGAGCATGCCTCAGCAGAATGGCCACAGGAGGCTTCCTGCAGGGTAGGGCAGGCTGTTCAGCCTTTGGCCTGTGAGTTGTGCACTTCTAACAAAAACTTGTCTCCATGTGAAAACACTGAGAAATGCAAGCCTGCACTCATTCCTGTTTGGGGCTGTGTCCAGTTCTGGACTCCCCAGTACAAGACAGACAAGAAGCTACAGAAGAGGGTCCAGTGAAGGGCCACAAAGATGATGGAGCATCTCTCTTATGAGGAGAGATCGAGGGAGCTGGGCCTGTTTAGTCTAGAGAAGGGAAGCCTATAGGGGATCTCATAAATACATATAAATATCTCAAAGGCAGATGCCAATAGGACGGTGCCAGGCTCTTTTCAGTGGCACCCAGCAACAGGACAAGGAGCAACGGCCACAAAATAAAATGCAAGTTCTACCTCAACATGAGGAAGAATTTCTTTACATGGAGCATGTCAGAACACTGGAACAGGCTGCCCAGGGAGGTCATGGATTCATTCAAAACCCACCCGGAGGCGTTCCTGTGTAACCTGCTCTAGGTGACCCTGCCTTGTCAGTGGGGTTGGACCAGATGATCTCCAGAGGTCCCCTCCCACCCGAAGGATTCTGTGATTCCGTGTGATTCTGTTCCGTGGGCCTTGGACACGAGAGAGTCGGGGGCTCCGCAGGGGAGTTGCCTTCCGGCCCCCGGAGCGCGGCACAGGCCAGCACTGCACAACCAGTCCCCGGCCCTGGGCTCTCACTCCCCGCCGCGGCTTTGCCACCGGACCAGCAGTACGGCGGCCCGGCCATGCCCTGCGCAGGCGCGGTGAGCAGGCGGAGCCCGAACCCCCGCTCCTCCTCCCGGCTCCCTGTGATCCCCGCCGCCTTCCGTAGCGGGAGCGCACGGAGGCGGAGGAGTGCGGGCGAGTTTGGTCCGCCGCGCTGGCGAGATGGCGGCGCAGAAGATTAACGAGGCGCTGGAGCACATCGCGAAAGCGGAGAAATAGTGAGCGGGGCGGAGGGTGCGCGGTGGGGGAGGCTGGCCGGCGGCTGCTCGTCAGTGCCCGGGCTCTGCGGCCCGCACCGCTCTACTGCCCCACCGAGGCGTCGTGTCGTCTGCTGGCCTGGCAGGGAGGCTGAGGGAACACCCCGTGTGCCGGGCAGCTGGACCTCGGGAGATAGGGAAGGGGGTGGCGGGGTCGGGGGGGTCTGGCCGAGGGAGTAGGAGGGCATTGCTGCTTGGCCCCTCGTCTGCCTCAGGGCAGCCTCCCTGCGGGGGGTGGGTGCTTACAGGACGCCCTTCTGCCCCGAGCTGGGAGACGAAAGCGGCCCTAAAACTAAGAATCGGTGTCGGTGGGGCGGTGCGGCTCAGAGGCCTGGGGCCTGAGCAGTAAGGGCCTTCTAGCCTCTATTGCTCAGACCCAAACTGGAGAGGGAGGGGAGTCACTTCTGCCCTTCTGCTGAAGTGAGTGGGAGGAAAACAGGATCACAGACACAGTTAGGTTGACAAAGAGCTCCGAGCTCATCGAGTCCAACCTAGGACCAAACACCATATCAACCAGACCATGGCACTGAGTGCCACGTCCAGTCTTTCCTTAAACACCTTCAGGGATGGTGACTTCACCACCTTCCTGGGCAGCCCATTCCAATATCTAATCACCCTTTCTGTAAAGAATTTCTTCCTAATGTCCGACCTAAACCTCCCCTGGCACAGCTTAAGGCTACAGACAAGTGAGAGAAAAGACTTATGGAGACTGTAGTGGATAAAGGGGCTTGACTTTGCAGAGATGATGTGTGTGTTTGTTTCCTACACCTGTGAAAAGTGTGATTGTTACTTCTTGGAGGCCTTTGAAGACCTATGCTGACGTTTATCTTGGAGAGTTTAACATCTGCATATGAGTCTTTTATTGTGTATTTTAACACTGAATAGAGGCATTTTGCTTATAAGTCCCACTTTCACAGACAGCAGTATGGATGTAATAGCACTGACAAAGCTGCTATAATTTTAGTAAGAAGAGTAACAGGCCCTCTGGAATCATGGCTCAAAAGTTATGGTAATTTTTATATTTGTTTTAGAAGTGAGGAAGTCAGAATATTGAAATCAAAATTGCCTGATTACTCACTTCATTTTAGAGTGTACGTTTTTCCCTAATGTATGTATGTCTGTGTGTGGCACCATTAAGTGTAAACATTTAAATGATATGTGAGGCTTTGTGTTGGTAAGTAAATTCTTTTATTTGTGTATGCAGTGGAGAGTCTTTGATAATTCTCATCAGCAGAAAAAATTCCTGTAGAAGGACGCTGGAAACTTCCTGATACGTAGAAAAAAAATATATTGGAAATATCGTTAGGTGTTGTGGTATTAGAAATCTTGAGGCATCATGTTGGTGTAGGCTGACGTCTTACTGCTGAGGAGCTGGACTTGGGGAGACTCTCTGGGGACAGCAGAAGCATGTTAGTGCAAGGCATGTAACTATGGGAGATCATTGCAGTGCTTTATGCAATTCTGACCAGTGCTGGCATTTGTTTTTACGGTAGTGATGCCACTGTAGTATTGGCATATAGGTAACTGCTCCTTTCTAGAGGTAGTCTAAATAAATATATCTGAAGTGTCTTGAAGGTAAAACAAAATCTTTACAAATTGTTAATGGACCTTTCTTCTTGTGTTTTAGCCTGAAAACTGGATTCTTAAAGTGGAAACCAGATTATGACAGTGCAGCTACTGAATATGGGAAGGCAGGTATGTATGACTGTAAATATAGCCATATGTTTTATGATTTCAAAGTATTCATTAAGCTTAATCCCTGATAACGTTTTACATATTTTTAGTACGTTACTATGTAAGTAAAAGTGTTGTGAAGACTAAAAGTAAAATGAAACAACAAAGTAGCACTATAAAATAAGTTTCAGGTAGTACTTGGAGATCTAGAACAGTTCTCAAAACCGATTTTTTTTTGTCAAGCTTACAACTTCTACTTTTTATGTTGTTACATGTGATAAAAATAAAGCTTTCCTTCTTTCGCTTGTCCACCCCCAAGTCCTGTGACTTTATCTACAAAATGACAAATGTTCAAGCTAGTTTTAAAATTTTGCTTAATCATCATCTTATAAAATGCATCTTGCAAAGGCTGTTTCAGTAAGGTAGAGAGATGCTGCCAAGTTGGGGTTTTTTTTCAGGCATACTAAGGTCTCTTTCTTCCCTTTTTCCACTACAAGAGAAACACTGAGTATAAAATTCTTACTAGTTGATTTCTTTGTGTTCTTAAACATTTTCTTCTTTGTGACAGTAGTAATTTATCATAGTCTTTTGACTCCTTACTTGAGGCACTCCTACTTACTCACTGAAGCCTGAATAAAAAAATACAAACATGGAAGAGCAACTGGAGCATTTATAAATTGAAATTTATTTTAAATCCTACTTTAATATTTTATCAGTTAAATGGAGATAGAAATACATAGTTGTGCCCTGAATTCGTTGTGCTGAGGAAGTTGTTATACGTATATGCCTTATTGGTGGCACACTTCTATTCCTACCATACTGATTTTGTATAACCTCTAATGATTAAAATGATACACATATGCATTCCTGCAGTTCTGTAATTACAATACAGAGTGAGTGAGTTTCAAAAACCAGCTAAACACATTGTGCACTATGTATGATAATGTGGTGGTATGGAAGTGGTGTTGACAAATGTTTTTAATGGCAACTAAGTGACTAACGAAGCAAGGAGAACCGTCATGGGATTTTTGGGAAGACCTTGGTAAACTGTAACCATTCATTTAAAAAGTCTGTTTGCACCTTCAGGTAGCTAAACTCTTGAGCAGAAGTGGTAAAAAGAGGACAATGGCAAGCTGTAAATAAAACCTCTTATTTGCTTTCTTGCAGCTGTTGCTTTTAAGAATGCCAAGCAGTTTGACCAGGCAAGGGAAGCCTGTTTACGGGAAGCTGAGGCACATGAAAACAATAAAGCGTATCTTTTCATTGACTGCTGTTCTTTTTTCCAAGAAGCTGACTAGTTGATACTTAGATTGCAGTAATGGGGCTTGGTAGCAGGTTGTTTAATACATTTGTGCATTTTGTCAGTCTAGCAGAATTGCTTTTTAAAAGGCTGTTCCCATGTGCTCTGAGTGGGAAATCTAAAGAACTCTTGGTTAGATAATCAGTTTCCAATCAGAAAATATGTTCCAAATAACATCTGGAGTGATAAGATGTTGGCAGATGCCTGAGATGTCTAGGTACTGCTTCAGAAATTTAATTTTTTTTTTAATTGCCTACAAATGGATAGTATAAACTAAACATACCTCTGAAATTATTACAGTACTTGTACTACTATTTAATAAGCAGCAACATATTTTAAATAAGCGTGCTTTTTACAACTTTATGTGCAGCTGTGCATTGTTATGTTGCATTTTTCTGTCCTTGGAATCATTTATTTTTGGCAAGTTGCCTATAGTGCCTTTATGGGGTTCCTTGCTTTGAAACTAGTAGTTGTATAACATTTTGCACGTTAATTTTTTCTTTTGCATTATGTGGCTTTTGTCCTTGACTTTGACTGTTTTACTTCCAGTCTCTTCCATGCTGCCAAGTAAGTACAGAAGCACTAAGTAATCTGAAACAAATTGTTTAAAATACAGTACAAGCATGAACTGTCATTTTGATTTCACTATAGTAAGCATTATGGTTCAAGTAATTTTGCTGTTTCAAAATCATTTCAATGTAAGTGGGAGCTAGAAAAGTCTGAAAACTTGCAATGGCTACCTGAAGAAATGATGATTTTGGCATTCTTTGGCACTTTTTGATAGCAAATATTTTTTCTTAGATGATCTTTTCATAATTTTGAAATTCTATGCTGTTGAGCTTATAAAGAAATTTTTAATTAAAGAGTACTTCAAAGCAAGCAGATAATAATCCAAATATTGCCCGTGGATCAGATTAGAATAGATTTTTAGTGGGTAGTGTGGTTGAAGTACTTAATTTGTGGAAGATAATGTTACATATGCTCTGTCTCATTAAATAAAACACTTGAAACATCTTCAAAGCATTAAATATTAACAGTGAAGTGATAGCCAATGCATGATAACCTTTGCTCCATAATTACAGCTTGCTGAAATATACCATCTTTAACCAAATGGTACATTTTTTTTCTTTGCAGAGCTTATGAACAAGCTGGCATGATGCTAAAGGTATTTTCACTTACTAGTTTTTATTAAAAAGTTCTATTTTATAGATGAAGAATATTGTGCACTGGATCATTTAACAAATATATGTAAGTTAATTGCCTATTAAAGTGATACTTTTCTGTTGCCTCGTAGTGCCCACCAACACCTTCAGTAGATGAGGAAAGCAACATTTGTATTTGGGGGGTAAAAATAGTTTTCCTTTTATAGGAGGAAAGAAGAGTGCATTGTGTCACAGGGTAACAGAAGAGTGGTACTGATTTTGCTCGAAACTACCACAAATTAATGACTTACGTGAAAGTTTAGTACTCAGAAGTGAATTTTATGGAGTTGGTGGTCAACTTTCACTAGCTCTACAAGTTTATAAATAAAAATTAGAATCTTAATAAGGTGTCAGTTTGCTTTGATTTGTGTCATTGTTCATAAGCTCAATTCCTGACAACAGCGTCCCTTTGACTGTTGCTTTGTAGGAGATGCAGAGACTCCCTGAAGCAGTTCAGCTGATCGAGAAAGCCAGTATGATGTACCTGGAGAATGGAACACCAGATACAGCAGCTATTGCTCTGGAACGGGCTGGGAAGTAAGTCTGAGCTATGAGGGGCTAGAATGCATGCAAGGTGTGGGTATATCTTTGGTTTTCTTTTATGTCTTTATGATGCTTTCAGGTAAAAAACATTTTCCTTTTATTTGAAGAAAAATTTTGGATGTTTATTACAGATTAATAGAAAATGTGAGCCCAGAGAAGGCTGTGCAACTCTATCAGCAAGCAGCGTCAGTGTTTGAAGTAAGTGGGTGATTTGGTTGGTTGGTTGGTTTTTTTCTTTTGGCTATAAAATCAAGAAAAAGCCCAAGATACGGTTCTAAATTTTTTCCTTCCTTTTACATCAGTGGCTGAGTAATGAAGCTGAAGGCTTCTTATGTTGTTGAGAAGGAGATTATAAAAGTTAGGAGTCAGTTTGCTTTGCCTTTTTCTCAGTTTAGGACTTCACTGAACCTGAATTTTGTATGTTGTCAAGTTTTCTGCCTCTTGTTGGGCAGCCCAGAGGGTAGGGAACATATCTGCTGTTGAGTCCTGGAGCCCAAAATAATTTGAAATCCTTGAAGTATAGAGGAGAAGTGTTTGCTTGGTGCTCTACCCATGCCATGAGCTGATGGTTTGCCTTTTTGCTACTGCCTTTGATGTACTTCTGTATTGTCAATTGTGACGTGTTTCCCGATTAGCAAGTTTGCATTGGTGTTACTTTGCTGAGCACATCCATACAGGAGCTGGCTGTAGAACTTGGGAGCTCCAATACTCTTCATGTTTCTCTTGTGTGAACTGCTGATACAATAGCTAACAGTTGTTCTAAGTTAGAGGTGACACACTTAGATAAAGATCTAGTGGTCTTAATGCTATGCAAATGAAATAAGAATGTATGAATTCTTTTTGTTCTTCTCTAGAATGAGGAGCGTTTACGGCAGGCATTAGAAATGCTGGGGAAGGCATCAAGACTTTTAGTCAGAGGACGCAGGTATAGCTTTATTCTTTCTTATTCTTTTAATGTAATTGAATCTTAAATAGTTACTTTGATTGGGGTTTTTTTCTTGCTGTTTTTGCATTTTTGTACTGTTACTTAATTCTTCATTGAGATACACTTCAAATTAAAATTCAGTTTCTGTGGGATATGCCATGTTCATTCAGGAACCACCTGTTTTGTATCCTGGGATAATATGGGCTGAAAGGCTTTGTTTCCTTTGTGTTTGTTGAATAGCTAGAAAGCACATGCACCAGTTTTCATTAATTATTAAACTGCTTCAGGATTTTTTGTTTTTCTTCCAATACTAATATGTAGAAAGTACTTGAAAGTCTTTTATGGCTGTAGGAGACAAAACAGGGGAATTAGGTGATTAACGTGAGGAAACGTATCTGCTTGCAGCAGTCTGATTCTGGACTTCCTAAAGAAGAGCATTCCTTGGAGTCTCAATGGGACAAGTTTAATTGTAATTACTTGCACCAAACTTGACCTTCAATTCAGCTTAGACTTGCTTCACTGAAACATTTAGGTCCTTTAAGAAATTTTCTGGATTTCTAACTCTACTTTCAGGACACTTTATTTCACTGCAGAAAAGTAGTCAGAAAAGAAAAGTGACAATGTAATTTGAAAGTCTTTCTGTGAAAGCCAGTCAACATAGCTTCAGAACA
Organism: Neopelma chrysocephalum; assembly: GCF_003984885.1. Classification (NCBI taxonomy): domain Eukaryota; kingdom Metazoa; phylum Chordata; class Aves; order Passeriformes; family Pipridae; genus Neopelma; species Neopelma chrysocephalum. Next base: position 29,285,303 of record NW_020897689.1, read on the forward strand.
TATGAAAGAATTGGTTGCTCTGTTGCTTAATAGCTCATGTGCTACTTCTAATTTCTAGAAATTGAATATGATGATTAAAAGAGTATTAAAATTCAGAAGTAGTTACTATTACTATATATTGGTAGTTCATGGATATCAGACTTACTGGTAGCTTATAGTAACCTCATGACATACAGAAATCTGTTAGGGTGTGGAACAAAGCATTCATCTTGTATGATGTTATAAAAAACAAGGCTTCTCTGAATGAATACCAAAGATGTTCTTAGCATGTATACAAAGGAATTGCTGACTGTATATTTATCTACTCTGTTAGTAAGATCTACTGCTGATTTTTAGTTGTGTTGCTTTTTATTGCAGTAGACTTGCTACTGTATTAGTTAAACACTTTGTATTTAGCCTCAGTTTTGTTGTGCTGTATTCCTGGTGCTGATACTCCTGTTTTTTTTGTTTTTAGATTAGATGAAGCTGCATTGTCTCTTCAAAAGGAGAAAAGTATTTATAAGGAAATTGAAAATTACCCTACATGCTATAAGGTAAATTCTAAGAGCCAACTTCTGATAATGCATTTCAGGTTTTTTTCTGGGTAGTTAATGACAGTTGACATCTGACTGATGGTATGTACTGCTTGATCCAGGGATACATTTCTTGCTAACAATGAGAATTCATAGTAGTGCATGTTTCCCAAATCTCTAACTGTGCTTTTTTCACTACTATAATTTTGAAGATAAGATGCTGATATGTACAGGAGCTGTCAACACCAAAACCACATAAAAATAAAGATGTTATAAAAGATAAAAAGGTACAAAAACTGTTACTTGATACAACAGTTCATTAAAATGTTATAGGAGATAATCTATTTCATACTAGCAGAGGATAGGCTTTCTGTTTTTTCACTATATTGTTCTGACTCTTTTGTGTCATTATCTTAGAATGATTGGGGATTGTAATGACCTTTTTCATGCTAAATATTAGCAGTCTACTGTTTTTTTCATATTTTACTGTTAATTTCTAAGGAATCATTAGGTTTATTTTTTTTTTTTTTGTTTAGAAAACTATTGCTCAAGTCTTAGTTCATCTTCATAGAAATGATTATGTTGCCGCAGAGAGATGTGTGAGAGAAAGCTATAGGTAAGTCTGCTTCATGTCCTATAATTTTAAAGCGAATGTTTCACTGATGTAGATCTTTTTGCTTGACAGTGTTTCCATTGTTCTTTCATAAATTTTTAACCCGCACTTCTGTTGACTTACAGTACAATAATAACATTCCCTGGTATGTGGCTATCAGGAATTTTTTTCACACATAACAGATTTAGCTGTAATTACTACAGTGATTCTTCTCAATGAACCTAAAATAAAAAGTTAGTCATTAAGAACTAGTTATGTGCCACAGGGGAAATGAGATAGAAATGAGAAGTTCCTCCTGTGTTTTCCCTTGTTAAAAGCTGAGCAGAATACCATTATGGCTGGGATTCTTATCTTACTGCTGTCCTTTTGGTTGTGTCTTATCGTGTGGAACAGACATGGTTAAGGTATTGTAAACAAATGTTTAGGATTAAAAGTGGGTATTTCCAGATGTTGCTAATTGAATTTTAATTTTTTCAAAATGTTTTTGCCATGTGTGGAGGCCCTTGAAAAGTTTTAATTCTAACTTGCCATTATGATATTTTATTGCAGTTTGAGAAGGGAAATATGGAATACAGTATCAAAGCGCACAGTGGCAGCATCCCAGTATAATCAATTAAACTATCTAGTATGATGATTCGACTGAGGGAAAGATTAATCTAAATGTTTTAGTTAAAGAAAAGTTTGCAGCATGTGAGTTACTTCATTTCTGGCTGTATTAATCTAGGAGATCATGCCCTCATCACACATTGGGGGAAGAAAAGCAAGATTTCTACTTTCTGTAACTTTTGAGTAGCTGGTTGAACTGAAAGATAATGTAGGAAGCAGAAAGTAGTCTAATTGAATATATTGAATTGAAGAAGGCATTTTTTACACATACAGGAGAAAATTCTGGTGTCAGAATATGGATTAGTGTTTAACCCTGGTTCCAGAAGCTTCCCTAGCAACTTTCATTTCAACTCTCATTAGGACTTCAGTAGCAAAATCTTGAAATAACATGTTTTTACTTAAACTGTGGTTTTAGTGAAATGACTTGAACATATATATAAGTTAAATTGCACTTTATTTTTATAAACAATTTTTCAAGATCAGTCTTTAAACATGTTGCTCATATTTTTCAAATTTCCAATTTGTATTTTATGTGTAGAAATGAATGACAGGTTTTTTCTGTATGTAAAGTGGAGAAAGAGTTTATTGACTAGTCAGGAAAAAGTTTAAAAATTCTAATATACTTGTTTTGTCTTGACTGTGGTTGTGGTTTTATTCTCAGAATGCAAACTAATATTGCTGAAAGTTTTTAATTTTTATGGATATGATTTCTGTACCTGGAAAAGTCAAAGTGGTTATAGACAGTTTTGTGGAATAACCAGTCTATCAGATTCTTGAAAGCTGCTTGCACTTCTGCTGTTAAATGCTGCTGATTTAAAGATAGAATAGCTGAGTGTCAAGTAGATTGCTGAAATGTCTTAAATAAGCTCTTAATTTCCTTCAGTATACCAGGATTCAATGGAAGTGAAGATTGTGCAGCACTAGAGCAACTTTTAGAAGGGTATGATCAGCAAGATCAGGATCAAGTTTCTGAAGTCTGTAATTCTCCACTCTTCAAATACATGGATAATGATGTAAGTAGGCAATTCCTGTGGGATTTTTTTTTTTAATAATCCTTTTGCATGTTGAGGTTAAGAGATATGGTTTTTTCCTAGTAGAGGAAAATAAGAGCACCATCCATGTATTTATTTTGACTTGCTGTCATGCTACCCTGTACCTGTAAACTTCATATATTCTTTACCTCTCAGTGATGATGCTTTCAGATGGTGTGAAGGCTTAGGTGAAAGAGCAGCTTGTTATGCATTTGATGAGTTTGTTTAATGAGTTAACCAAAATTCAGCCCCCTTCTAATTCCTTCTTTAAGGACCAGAACAGTTTGCTACTTCTGCTTTTCCTCAGAAATATAATAGCTAGGTGTGCATAAACATCACAGAGTATGATGCCTACAGGATGGCATTGTTGGATGCTTTTATCCATCGCTTATTCCTTAGCAAGGTACTAATTTTGAAAGAGTTTTAATGCTGAGTGAGCAGTTGTGACCATTTCCCCAGCTATTTTTTTATTTAATTGAACTTGTAAATTTAGGAATTATAAGGAGGTATAAGGATAGGAGAGGTGTGAAGTGAAGGAAACATCCATCCGTGCCAAACCTTGTAACAGTATTAGCTAATTTTACTTTATTACTCTGTTGAATAGTAAAGGTTGAGGTATTAGTCTTGCTGAAAAACACAATAAAACTTTTTACATTATCTGTTACTAGGCAATGTATGCAGAGCTGCATACTGGAATTTTTATTGTTATGTAAAACTTAAAACAGAGAAACTATAGGATGTGGCCAAATTATTCTATAATAAGCCGTATTAATACAGACCTCACATCCCATTCTCAGAGTGTTTGAGATGGAAGAAAATGAACCAATGTTATGCTTATTCTAAGCTGAAAAAATATACTCTGAGAGCAGCATCACTCTGTTTGCTGTACTGAATGTTGCCTGCTTCTTTATTGTGACCATCAGTCAATTCTGTGACAGTACAGAAATTAAACTTGCTTTGTTATTGTCAGTATGCCAAGCTTGGTCTTACCTTGGTGGTCCCAGGAGGTGGAATCAAGAAGAAATCGCCAAATGCTGCACAAGACAAAGCCAGAGGACCAGCTGCAGTGGGCTCTCATGCTGATGAGGAAGAGGATGAATATTCTGGTGGACTGTGCTAGCTACAGGCTAGGTTGTCTTAAATATCTGACTTATTTGTGATGTTGAGCATATCCAAAGGTACCAGATTTACCAGAGCTTCATTGCAATTGTGATATGGGAATCCTAATATGAACTTGGCAGCTTCTGGGTACAGTACAGGAGAAAAAGCATGACTGTACCTACCATCTTGAATTATCTTTGGACTTCATCTCTTATCTGGTAGGAGCTTCCTTAGGGCCCTGACTTCAGTTGAGAGAATTTTTACTAAAAGCACAGTTTAATACCAAAACCCCAGAAGCACTTGAGTAGGGAGAGTGGTACAAAATTTTAAGCACTGAATTTCAACAGCTGACACTTTTTGGTCCCAGAAAGATGTTTGCGATTGTTTTTGGAGTTAAACGCATGATAATTCATCTGGTCTCCCGTTTAAGACTATTTAAGGCAGACTGTGCCAGGCAAGAGTTTTACTAGTGTAAACACTAGGGGGAGCATTCAGTTTGTTTTCAATGTTTTTAACCCACTGGGGAATATTATTTTAAGACCTTATTCTTTGCAAGCAATATCCATGTGAGTGTGGAAAATACTAAGTCAACTAATTTGAAGTTATCTTGCAAGCTTAAAAATACACGCAGGTCTTTCCTCTTGAGAACTTTACTGACCTGAAGTCTTTGGAAATAAATGTGTGCATAGTGTTTGTAGTGTGCACCTTGGGAAAGAAAGGAGAGAATGACATTCTTAGTGTTTCTGAAGCATGCCATAACTAGAAAAGAAACTGAAAGTAGCAGATAACATGCACTGAATATAAACTTCTGAAGGCAAATGTTTAACAAAAACTTAGGTGGAATGTTTCAGTGATATGTATTCTTCATATGATTCTTTCATATATTCACATCATAGAACAGATATCTCCTATAAATGGCATTTTTCAAACTAGTTCGGAATCCGAGGTAACCAAATTTTAATACATGTTCTCTATTTGGTTTCAAGTCATCATGGGTTTTGCAAACTTCTGTAGTGTCTTAAATTTGTTTCACCATTTTATGCTTAGAAGTTGTCAATTCTAGAAGTTGTACCTGTGGCTTGTTTCTTCAGCAGAACCTGATCGAGGTCTGCACTAGGGTGATGTCACCGGGAATCCAGCAGGAATTTGTGTGTGATGCCCAAAGTTCAATAAACAAGAGACCAAAAGCAACAGTGTTAAGTGTTGGTACAGTTTGTGCCATATTAAGCAATTGGATGTCATAAAAAATACGAGGCGCATGTTTGACATACACATGATGTCTGACATCAGACATAATTTTGATGAAGGTTAAACTTTAAGAGGGCTAATACTCACTTTCCTTGAGGTGGATAGCACTCAGTAGCATTGTGATGGGTGCACAAACTGCAGCATAATACTCAGGCAGGGCTGCTGTAAAAAGTCACAATATTCAGTTTAATGGGTGTTCAAAAAACAGTTTTGTCTCTTTGTGTTGCGTAATAATAACAATGGGTTTTACAGCTATTTAAGATGCACCTGTAGTCCTTTACTATCTGACAGGTGATTTCCCTTTGTTTGATGATGTATATAGAAGTTTTAGCTCTAACAAACTTTAGGAAGTGAGTTGGTTTTCTCTGAGAATGCTTACAGGTATACATGAAAGATGGCTTTGAAGACTTCCCTGTAACTCTTCTATTTTCACCATTGGAGCAACTTACTCCAGTTTACTCAACTTCTGCCTTCTGGATTTGTTAATCAAGTTGAACATATGCTTCTTATGGGGGAGTCTTTATCACAGGTAGAAAAAACCTGCATGTTTAGGAGCTCTGGGAGTGCTAAGTGATTTTCTGCTTGCATTTTCTGCTCCTTCTAATTCTGAAATCCAGTTTTATTGTGTGATCCCAAGGAGTGTACAATTGCATATACCTGAGAAGATGAGGTGCATAAGAAACAAAACTGGGAAACTTGTGTGCTTCTGTGAAAGAATTTGCAGATTTCTTTAAACTGTGCTTGTAGCACTAACAGGCCCTTAAAAGAAAAATTAAAATTTATGCATTAGATTCTTAAAGCATACTTTTCATATTGCCAAAAAAATAAAATAGATGTGCAAGACTGTCTTCCACACTCCCTCAAGTTGTTTTTTTTTTCCGTGCCAAGTGTGGAAAATCTGGGACAAAAGTAACTGGTACTAGACATATTCAGCTGCCATTGAATTCAAAGGGGCTTTTCTGATTCTTAGTAGTATAATCTTAATCTTTGATTGCAATGTTGCTGCAAAGACCAAATCTGCAGAAATGGAAGTGTCTGAACATAAGATGGTCTATTTTATATAACTTATTCTCCTATTTTAGACAGTGAAAGTGTGTTAGGAATGTTAACTGCTTTTTAGTAAACATTAACTATAGAAGAAATTGTCTGTATATTATGTGTTAGTGTTTGTTTCTATCTTTCAAAGCAATTTGCACACTTATGTAAATATCATTTAGGTGATCTGAAATGGAAAAAATACCATTTACAGCAAGAAACTTTCCAAAACCAGTGTTGACTGTAAGAAAAATAAAGTTTAATTGTGCATGAAGGCTGAGCAATGGCCAGTGCAATGTATATGTGAAATCAGAAGATTTCTAAATTATCTGTAACTTAATACTCAGATGATCAAGTGCAGTGTGAAACCTCTGCTTTATTTGTTCTTTTCCCCAATCTGTGGTGTAAGAGTACAAAATGTGTTTGTGACAGCTCTACAGATGCTGCCTCTTGAGAAAAAAGCTATGTGTTTCACCAACATCGAAAATAAAACTTGAAGTTAACACATTTGTAGTAGCTTTCCCTGTTGTTGATCAGGTCCTGCTGAGTTCAGCTAATTCTATTTGTCACTTGGGTCAGATTTTCAAAGTGATTTTCAGCAGGAGAATGCAAGCTTGTCATTATTCGGTTGGATCCAATGTGAAGTTTGAAAAACAACTACATTTCAATGTTTCTTTACATTCTTTACACAATTTAAGGATGTGAATTCTGTAACTTTGGAGATTCGTAATTTTAGAAAAATCACCTTTTCTACTATTTCAAAGTCAAACTTGCTGAAATACTTGAAGGCTGAAGAATCTGGAATTGAAGTTCTTCAGTGTAAGAGGAATCATTCCTCAGAGTTTACAAATAAGCAGCTGTAAAACTACAGGAACTAAGCTGCTCTTGGAAAAAAATAAAAAGCTTTATCATCTAGATTTATAACAGATAGTGAACATTTTTGGATGCAGGATGGGAAAAAGAAGCAACCACAACCTCCCCAATTAGTAGTGATGGTAAAATTGGAGGAAGTAGATGTAACTTGAGAGAGCAGTAGGGAACCACTTGGGATCTGTGGTTGTTTGAGCAGGGATAATAATGTCTAAGCTAATGGTCTGTAGAGTCTAGCATCCCCAGGAGCTGGGCTCATCTCTTCCCCTACCTTGCTGCCTGTTGGACAAGACATGCATGAGTGTTGTCTCTGACCACCTTCCAAAAGGCTGATGGGTCTTTGCTCCAGTGCTGCTGTCGTTGCCCTTCGGCAGTGATTTCCAGTGCGTGCGCAGCACAGCAGTGCAGCCTTTAGCCTGGGACGGGAGCGAGAGGCAGCTGCAAGACTGCACGTACGTTTTAAGAACATATGGCTGTTGTGATTCATCTGCTTGGGAATAGTGGTAAAGAGCGTGGCCGGACTCCGCAGTGCTCGCTGCCAGGGTGTTAACTGGTGTGAAACCAGTTTAGACTACACAACATAAACGTTGCGATCCTGGCGTGACAGAAGCAGGCCCTGGCACGTGTAAAGTGCAAATGAGTTGTCATTAGTTGCCTTGCTTGTTTTGGTTATGTATTTTTGTGCCTTTATTTTGCATTGTTTCTAAACTTGGTGTAACCTGAAGTGGGTCTGTTTTCCTGAGAGTGTTGTTCTCTGTTAGCACTAGATGGTGCTGCAGGGCTGGCACAGGGCTTTCCTCTGCAGATGGGCAGCCTTCACTCTATGTGCATGACAGATTCTACATTTAAATGTGCTGAGCTGGAGTATTGATTTGGTTAGAAACATCCTAAGGGGTACCTGCTTTTGCTGCTGCTTCTCACGGCTGGAAACACCTGCCTGAAGTTGTTGATGAGAGCAGTCCTGTAGGGCCATCACCCTCCTGTCCTGTACTAGCTGCTGTGCAAGTCCTCTAGGATGCAGCGTTCCCACCAGGCAGCTGTGCCTGCTGCTCGGGCATATGGGGTCAGTGCTGCGTACAGCCTTGCTCCAGCGTTACCTGCCCTTACAGCTGGCCCCACTGTTGTGCTGAATCCGGGCTGACACACTTCCTGGCCTGCTGGCTGCTGTGAATTGCAAGGGCTGTCTCAGAGCTTTCCTCAGCAGGGCCAGTGCCAGGATCTGGCTGCCAGTGAACACTCCCACTCCCTGCCTCAGAGAGCTGGTGGCAAGAGACTGCCTTGGCTGCTGCTGCCAGAAGTACTCGCGCCAACTGTGCTGCTAATGGACTCGGGCCACGAGCAGGAGGTGAGAAGACCACTCAGCAGCAGCAGCATGGCTCTGGTCATAAGGAAGAAGACTTAAGCCATTCTGTGTTGTTCAAGGTGCCTGGGAATAAGTACAGGTCCAATCCTCCTTCTACCTTGTGCTGATACCCATCTCCTTCTCACCTGTTGCCTCAAACTTAAGCAAATGCATTTATAGTTTTGCCAGAGTGTTTTATCACATGATAAATGGGCCCTTCAAGAGGTTCAAATGCCAGCTGTGATGGATATGACCAATTTGCCTTTCTCTCCACTTCTCTGAACATGGACCTGGGAAATTGGGTGATTAAGAGCCAACTTACAGAGGGTGAGTCGGTGCATGGCTGGGTGAAGAGTGAATAAAATGGTAGCCAATGTGCACTATAACCTGTTAATAGAAATTTTCAACTCTAGGGCTGGCTGATTCTGCTACGGTTGCAACTCTTGTTGCAGCCACAAAATTTTATGAAATGCCTCATGGACAAAATGCAGTGTTAAAGGACAGAAATCAATAAGTATATGTGTGTGTGGGGGGAAATTAACTGAAAATGGGAGGAGTGAGTTGGTCACTAAATAATGCTGTGCTGATGGATGGAAGAGAGGGCTACTGCTGCAATTTGCTGAAAGGACTTTGCTTTAAAAAAAAATACACCACATCCTGATTCATCCATAGAGGCAGGGAGGGAGGCATAAGGACTGGCATGACTGCTCTCTTCATGGTGGGGAGAAGTTCTTCTACCATGTGCCATGTGAGGCAGTATGAACACAGACACACGCTGGGATTTAAGTTCTTTGCCTGTCACTAACAGACTGGAATTCAGGAATTAAAGGTAAAAAACTTAAAGCAGCAGACAGGGACATCTTTTGTGTGTGTGTGCGTGTGTGTGCATGCAGCTGACAACTTTCTATATAACGCTTGCTGTGCTGCACTGCTCAACAACTGCCCCAGAGTAATTGTGTTAATAATGATATAGCTGAAAATTCATGAAGTGTAAAGATCTATGGTACCCCATGTGTTTTATGGGTGTCAAGTGTTTTATTTAACTGACTACCATTCAGTGATTTTCTGGATTTATCTTGTGTAAATGGATGATTTTGCAAGCTGAATAACTGGAGAAAGAATGACGTTCCTCTCAGCACGTGATCCTGGAGCACAGGTTGGTGTGTAATGAGTGGTTAAAGCTGGGTGGACTTGGGAGGTGAGGCAGCTTTGTAGCAGCACCAACTGAGCAAAGTATTTTAAAGCTTTTATAACAGTGATGTAGAAAGAATAGTGTATTTTAAAATTGTCCTTTAAATAAGACATGATCTGGTAACTTCCATGGTCTTAATGTTTATCTTCCTGTACTTACCAGATACTGCGTCTCATGGGAATTCTTAAGAACTAATTTTCTTGGAAACACCAGCACAGAGTTATTTCTCAGCACTTTGAAATACTTCAGTCTACTCCTGATGCAATACATGAGTTTGGTGACAGGCCCTGCTGCCAAGGAACATTTGAAAGGAAAACACCCTTCTTTTTTGTTGATTGAGAAAGAGATGTACATAGAAGGCTTAGGTGTTGGCTATTTTTCCCTTTAGATCCTAATATTCTCTGATATAAGGATGGATTTTTTTCCTTTGTTGTTCATGCATGTTAGTATGTGATCTGAAATTCAAATAGCTGTTTTTCTGTATCTGTCCTCCTGTAGCCATTGGGAGCAAAAAATTTCTTGTGGCTGAGATGGGGGCAGAGGGGAAATCAGCAGAGAAAGCATGCACGTGACTGTGCACACTAGTCACTTTTTGGTTTAGGGTGTGTTAACACAGAACTGCTTGTGATCTCTTTGTGGATGGGAGGCTGTCACATGGCTTCAGATCTATATGATTTTCCTGCCCTTTTTTTTGTGGAGATGCTGCAATGATGTTGGAACAGGTGTGAATGTCTCATGGCCAAACAGAATCTGGTATTAATGACATGCAGCCGAGGTAGTAAATGCAAGTAGCAACCTGAATGCACACACATGCTATATATTTACCTCCACTTGTATTTATAGCATAATAATTTTTGTTTTAAAAGGTCATGGATATCTAAAACAGGAAACATATTTCAGAAGTAGTGTTATGTCACAAGACTGAAATGCAGAATGGGATGACTTGAAATTTACTGTAATTTGGGGTATGTATTAATTGCTTCAACACTTTCAGAGAGGTTTCTTTTTCAAGGATAAGTTTCTGTGTATCCATTTTGCATGAGACAGCTATGGAGAAACATTCCACATCTGCGATCACTCCATCTGACTTTAAAATAGTTTGTTAAAAGTGTCGGGGTGGGAGGAGGTATTCAGAGTAAATTTTTTCCAAGGGATTTCAGGAATAGTAAAAAAGAAGTTAAAGAAAACCTGTGCCTATTGTGTTTTCCTTATAGCAGATTGCCCTGTGGATAATTCTGCTGATGACTGTATGTAGTATTATATTGCTATAATATGAAAATTTGGTCACTTTTAAATGCAGATATTTTAGCTACTAGGACTCTGATATTTATGAATCAGAAGAGTGGAAACATTAATTAATAGATTCAACATGACTGAAGTAAAGAAAGAGACGAGGAGGTAGTGTGTGATGTGGAAAGGAGTGGACTTAGAAAGACAGAATGGAGGAGGGTTCCAGCCCAGTGCTGAGTACTCGTGCCCTCTTATGTGTGAAGATAGGATGACAGAACAACTGGAGATGTAGTGTGTTGTTTGGCAAATAACGGAGAAATGTAACATGAATCATACATCTGATAGCTTGTGTCAATCAAAAAAGTCACCATTTTTGTCAGAGATTTAAGGTGTTTTGGGCATCATTGGAAATTCTGATGCACTGCAGTAGGGAAAAGCACTTTTTTTATGATGTCACTTTAATGAATGTCGAATTCATACTATTCTATTCTAATGTATTTATTCAGTGGAGATTCCAGATGCATAGCAACTGAACAGAGAGTGTAGTTAAAGGGATCATGTTCGCTGCATTGTTTCCTTTCCTTTTCAGGTGTGTACATTTTGTCTTTGCTGCAGGAGCAGGAGTGTTCCTTGAAGGCTTTGCTGAGGGGTTTCTGAGGGTTTGTTTTGTTTTTGGGTTTTGATTTTTGTTTGTTTGTTTGTGGTTTTTGTTTTTGTTTTTGTTTTTTAAGCTTACCCTGAAGGGAAAACAAACTTTTGCTTTGGGCAGATAATCCAGGAAGTCTTCACTCTTTTGACTTTTATTTGCTTTACTCTCAGCGCCTTATTAAAATCATTGCTTTTCGATTGACAGAGTGCCGAACTTGGTTTTTGTTCACTGAAGAGAAACAGTCATAGATTAATGTACTATCATGAACCTGGAGCAGATCCCGGTCTTTGTCAGAAATACAGGATGTTCTCTGTTGGTGACAGAAAGGTTGGCGTTTTTTCGCTCTTTTGCATTTTTATCTTTGATCAAATATAAATAATGGGTGAATGTGACACATAATCATTAGATTAAATAAAGGCTTCAATTTAAAATATACGAACTGTTTTTCCACCCTCAAGCAGACTTTTAGGGTCTGTCATACATCACCAAACTCTTTAATTATTTTTTTTTTTGAGTGAGGAATTCATATTCCTTTAAGTTAAATGGTGTGGCTCACTAATATAGCACATGCCATATGATACAGAATTACGGCATTTTGAGACAGTTGGGTTAAATGTGATTTAATTGCTTAAAATATGAATGCTGTGTTTCTTGTCAGTCTTCTAAGTTATTTCACTGAAGTTATTTGTGTCTTTGGCTGTCTTCCCAATTTGCCTAAACATCATTTCTAAGTAATGTTTAAAGATATTGATATTCCTGATTTCTACATGAATGGTTGGAAATCTCTGGCAGTGATTTTCTCTTCAGATGATGATTTAAGTTACTCCTAGACAACTGTGGTATATTTTTGTTCACCTCGTCAATCTCTGGATTACATTTGTCCCTATGGTTCATTTTGTTTAAGGGATGCCACGTTACATATCAACTGTGTGAGCCAGACTGTCATACTTCATGCTTTTCAAAGTATTCCAGGCTTTTTTTGGATGGATGACTGGCAGCCTGTGGACCTTTGGAAAACTCTGATAGTCAGGCTGTGATCAAATTGATTTGAGCAGAAACCTAGGACAATTTTTGATTATAATCTTGTTTCTGTTGATTGAGCTCTTTAATAAAAATGTCTCTATGGTAGGAAGGAGAGGCTGCATGAAGATCCTGGGAGTTGCACATCCCAACTGCACCGAAGTTAAAAGAATCAAAGGGTGAAACTTCTGTAACCAGCAGGAGAGGATAAAACACTGTAATAGTCTGTGCACAGGTCTGTCTGCACCCATGAGTGCATATACCTTAAAAAAAAAAATCACCTCCAGGAAAGTGCAAGAAGTAACTAAAATAAGGAAATGGTATTTTTTTATTTCTTCAGTGATGGAGATTTTTTTAAAAAATTATAATTATGGATGTGTTTGTAGCCAATGTGGCAATCACAGAGCTAGGAGAAAATTCTAAATCTAGTTCCAGATCTGGGTCATCAACTAAATGTCCCCGGAGTTCAGTGTGGGAGATAAGTTGGAATCCAGTGTTCTCCAAGCGCACATTAAGCAGTAAACTTTCTCTCTCTCCTGTTACTTTTTTTGCTTGCAGACATAATACAGCAAATCCTCAGCTGTGTGCAAGGTGCACTGCCTTGAGGCAGCCAACTGTACCCACAAGCCAAATTCCTGCAGCAAGGGATTGCAAACCTTTGGCTTTCCACCCTTTCTCCCAGACAGGCCTCCATGGAAGGCAAGGGCTGGACTGAGACTCCTGTATGTGTTTACCAGTCACAGACTCCCTCTCTTGAGGGAAAGATATCCACTTTCTTCTTCTGTCAGGGTTTCTAAACACTGGATCGTGCTTGCCGAGGCAGTGAGTGGGAGAAACAAGTGGACAGGGAGGTTATCTGGCCAAGGATGAGTTGGAGATTGAAACAACATCTACTGTTTGTCAAGGTCATTTAATCCCAGGCAAATTGTATTTGAGCTTCTTGGGGCTGTTTGAGTTATTACTGAAATGCAACCGTTTCCAGAGCTGAAGGCATCCACAACATAATAGTATACTCCCCCAGTGCAAGAAGACAAAAAATAGTGCTCTCCAATTACTTCTACAGTATGGATTTAAAATAGGAATTTGAAGCTGTTTAGACTAATTGCTGGACTGATTAGCCTGCCATCATCACTTATGGTTCTGCTCAGTGCCTTGGTTCAAAAGTTTTGCCAGCTTTTTGTTTCTGCCATGAGCATTTATGGTGACATATTGTGGTCATGGCCCTGTTACACTCAGTGATCCTGTACTGGCTTTCTGTCCTTGTGTTTGTTATGTAGAAATTGCCATGTTTCACTCTGTTGGTTTAACAGACTTTAAATTAGGCAGTTTGTAAGCAGTAATGCCAGGTAAGAATAAATAAATCTGCCAGGCAGTAATGCTGCTGTAGTTCTTCAGGTATAGTGAGTAGGTATCATCAGATCAACAGCATTTATATTCTGCATAAAGTGAATCTGGGGCCGAGTGAGGAGTCTTGGAAAGGTATAAACATGTCTGAAGTACTGGCATTCAGAATTAGAAAAAAACCCCTCTGAACATTATGCATTGAAAGCTTCAGCACAATCTGATATACTGTCTACTACAGTCAGTCTTTAGTTAATTGCTGACATTAAAAAACTGACATTTTTTGGCTTCCTCCCCTCCTTGCTTCCTTCCCCTGCCCCTCTTCTCATTAAAAAAAAAAAAAAAAGGCAGAATAGTTCTCTAATTTACAAGACAATCTCATAAATTACCGTGATGGAGTTAGTTGTCCAGCTGCCTGTGACCAGTTGGGCATTTGTTGGAAAAAAAAAAAAGACTTCTGAGAGTTTCATGTCTTAATGTGAATGATGCTCCATCTGAAGATTTGGACTGGATTGATTATTCCCCAGTTTAAAATATTTTCTTCTTTCATTCCAAGAGTAGTAACATTAACATATTCTCAAGGAACCTGTCACCCAAAATGCAAGTAACATTGGAGATGTAATATAATTGGAGACAAGAGCTGGCATCACCCCTACTTTCAAAACGTTATTGGTCTCTGATCAATTAAAGGGAAACCACATTCATGTCATATGGATGGCAGGAGTTCAGGAAACAACGCGCAGATGATCAATATGATAAAACTATGTTCAATTTATTATTTAAATGAGTTAGCTTTTATACAGTTAGCTTTTTCCGGGTACGTGATTACAACAAAGCGATTGGATAGCTCAGTCTGTGCACACATCACATGCCTTTAGCTCATTGGTTCTGATGCTCTGTCCACGCGTCCTGACACCATTTGAGCCACCCAAAGTCCCTCCTATTGATCTGCCTTTAGGGACTTTCCAATTTTCTCTTTATCTCCAGTTTCCCACAACTTTCAACTACAAACACACGGTTTTCTCATACCTTACAACTATAAACATACAGTTTCACACAGTTAACAACTATAAACACACAGAGTTTCACACAGTTTGCAACTATAAACTATTCTTTTAACAACCTCCAGTTATGTCAAGTGAGGCCTAGTGCTCCTTAGAGCTAGAAATATGGATTGTTCATAATGTGTTCATTTTCCTGCAAATACTCTACAATGTCATGCATTACTTACTAATGAAAAATGGAGTAAATTTTAACAGAAAACATAGGAAAAAATTTTTAACCAGCACTAGTGTTGATGTTTTTATCCTGAAATGGGTGTAACTAGAATTGTGCAGTGAACTGACGTTGGGACTCTGAGAACCATCTTGTTCCTCTACTTCTCAAAAGAAAAACATGCTCCAAAAACATGTTTTGAGATATTTTTTGTCCTTTCTGATGAGGTTTGTTATTCATATAGGCCTCACATCATCAGTATCAAGCTGGGTAAGCAAAGTCTTGCTGAGAATGGTGAGTACTGTCTTGTGCCTTTTAGAAAGGCAGCAAAATGTCAGCTCTGCACTCAATACAAAGCCAGATGATCTCCACTGTATTGCAATGTTCCTGATACTGCAGTTCTTGAAAGGGGAAAATCATGAGCTGTTGAACTGTCATCTGCTTGTGTCTACAATGAGTTTGCAGACCCTCAGGGTTTCTTTAACTCGATGTAAAGGATAGGGATAGTGTTGTGTATTCCTGAAGTGACCCACATTCTCTTAGGACTGTGTGGGAGTTGCCATGTGTATGAGAATAAGAGTGTAAGCTGTGAAACTTGTGATGCAATGCAGCTGCTTTGAGGTTTGTGTTTGAGAGTCTCTGGCTCGCGCAAGCCTTCAGAATTGTGTGTTTTCAGTATGTCCATTTTACTGTTCAGAAGAGTTAGAAAAACACACACACATCACTGCCCCAACGTCAGAACTTTCTGTGACCCTGCAGCCCAAAGATGTACAGCACAGAAGAATGAACCTGCACCTCATAACCCATGTAACAGGAAGGACGCTTATCAGCAATAATCTTGCTTCTGCCTTTACTTTTTATCCTAGTTCATTTAGTTTCATATGCTGAGACATGCATTTATAATATTTTAGATATTTTAAACTGGGAGTGATGGTTGAGAAGCAATCCAGCCAGAATGAGGATAGTGCAGGTAGGGACACTGAGTCTCCTCCAGACTTTCTCTGTTGAGGTGAGAGATATACCATTCATTTTACTGCATCTGCTTACTCAGGTAAAGTTGCAAATAATGGAAAAAGGATGTCATCTTCCAAATGACCCACAGAAATGGGGAGATAATGGTATCTTCTCTTGAAGATACTATAAAACATGAACTCCAAGGGACTGACCTGTCCTTTTCCTTTGCTAATCCACTTCATCTCACCTCTCTTCAGTCCCTGGAAGGAGATATAGCATTGAAATCAAGACAGGGCATTGTGAGAAACTAAACTCCTCCTATTGGGCAGCTGAAAAAGTCAAGCATCTGATAGTAATTGGTTAGTAAATTAAATTTTAACAACCTAGAGGTTGCATGCAGTCCAGTCCTGCTCCCCTAATATAAATCACTCAGATTTTCAAATATGAAACACATGTTTTCTGTCTGACCTTGTCTTTTACGGAGCAGTGGAGATTGCAAATGCAGATGCTCAGGTTTGTCTGCTTTCTTGGCTGCCAAGGCTGTAAATGGCAGCTTTGCTCTCAGAGCACACGTTACATTGACATTGCTTCACAAACTGGAGAACAGATATGGCTACAGGCAATAAAGCTGAGCTGGATCCTGTTCAAACAGTTTTGCTCCCTTTAGGCCTTGTTCACCCAGGGCAGGACTATGACCTCCAATAGCAGGGCTGGTCTCTCTCCCTTCCCTTTGCTGGGAGAGAGGGAATGCCTGGTGCTCCCATGGCACAGCTGACAGCAGAAGGCTAGCAGTCACCTGCCATCTCTGCCTGACGCAAAATGCAGCTTTTACCCCTTTCCTAGCTGGTCAGTCTTAAAGCCAACAGCCGTGGAGCACTTTGGCTCAACTGGCTTTCCCCAAGTTTGTTCCCCGTAGCTACAAGCTCCAGCACCCACTTGGGTGCTACGAACACTGCTCACCCTTCTCCCAGAGGTGTTCAATTAACCTGCCCAGTCAGTTTTCCCCTTGAGGACCAAAGCCCTTGCACTGTTATTCCCCTGAGGCTCCCTGCATACCATTTCTTCCCTCTTTCTCATCAGAAGGACGTGTCCCAGTCTGACACCTAATTTTTAACACGGCTATTCTTAAACTGAATGGGAGGCTGCATGTTTAAAGCTTCAGATCTACTCTGACTACAGTCAGTGGGAATTTTCCTATGTAGGTGCTAAGTATTATTCAGTGTAAGCAAAATCTGGCCTATTAGTTTTAACATTTTTTTCCATAATAAATCAAATCCTCTCTTAAATTTTTTCTTGAAATCTTTCCTCCTACAGAGGAATTTGCTGTAGCTATAACATTGCCATGAAGTATTCTAGCCATGAGAGCTTGAAAAGAGTTTTCTTCCCTTCTAGAAGTCATGTTTCTTAGGGAGTCTGACTTGGTCTAAGGCCTCTGTTATTTATTGATGCATTTTGACCTACAGAGTGATGTTGCTGGTTTTTGGGAAAGTAAATGATTTGGTTCTGCAGCTTTGTAATCTTAGGGGTTAATAAAAGCTTCTGATGAAGGCACATGTTTTAATGTCCATGCATCACTGCTTTCCGGGGCTTAATAAGACAGCTTGGAAAATTAAAGTCCTGAGCTTGAACTTGCTTATACCACCAAAATAAGCGAGTCCTGACTTCAAGGGAAGCTGGAGAGTGCCTTCCCTCAGGTGTGTGACAGCACTAGGAATGGAAACTGTGGGACTCCCTCTCAAGGAAAGGAGAATAGACCATCCTCAATCACACTGTCCCATCAGTGTGTTGGTAACACCCTATGTTAAAGTCCAGGAGCGGAAACAGAGGCAGTGCGGATGAAGGGAACAAGAGAACTGAAAATGTGCAGAGGCCAAAGGCTGGAGCTGGATCTGACTGGTACATTTCAACCTGTTGCTTTGAGGCTAATATTCTTAAATAATCCCTGAGAACTCCTATTGCCTCCTGTCCGCACCTGTGAACAAGATGGGTCAGTAAGGACACAGCAGTGGGATGAAGTGGTTTGTATCAAGGTTCTAGCAGTGACATCATGTGTGGTTTGGGTGTTTTACAGTCATCTAGTTCTAGCCCGGTCCTCTAGCTCCATGCCCACCCCTGTCACATCTCTTCCCTGGAAGGAAAAGGTCTGAAAGCAAAAGAAATCTGGTCTCATGGACTGAATTGCCTGTAAGAGGTTATAGCACATCTAATATGCAGCTGCAGAGCACCCTCAGTGTTAGCTTCAAATGGAACATATTCAGTTCACGTGCTACAAAATCACCCCGTAACACAAATCAGAGTTTGGTAAGAGGGAGATGCTTGGGAAGCTGCCCTCAGTCCTGCACTTCAGATCTGAACTACAATGCTTATGCTGTGGACACACCGGTAGCAGGAAAAACAGACATTTAAATTTTACTGCAAAGAGGAGTCCTCAGAGAGCCCTGTGATATCTTCGGACTTAGCAACACTCAACGAGATTTTCTTCTGAAAGTATTTCATAGCCATATAATATCTGGAGAATTGCTTTTAGGTGGGAGAGAATCCTTTTAAGCACTTTGGTTTACTTGCATGAAAGAATTTACTCATGTGACCAGAGGTACAGTCTGCAGTTCAGCATTGACTTGAATGTTCACAGATCGTCTTAAATCTTAGTTACATTACTGATCTTTAAATCTTGCTGATTACATGAGGCATGTATGTGAAACTGCCTTTGTGCAGACTGCTGTCAGCAATCTTATACTCTGTCAATGCCTGCTTTCTTGTCCGTGATATGCAGCATTTTTTTTTAATGTGTAGTTGTGGCTTTTTATTATTGTTTTTAAAGGCTAGAGTTCTAATTTCCAAGGTGAGAAGTCCTTACCAAAGATAAATGAGCCTTTGGAGTAGTGAAGCATATGGTGAAGGTGGAAATTAAGTTTTTGCCTACTGAAACCTTTTATTGTAAATTTTTTTAGTGTAACATCCCCACACTAGTCAATTAATATAGGCAGTATATGCCAATATCATTAATGTATCTTGCAATGGAAGAAGGAAGACCTTTCCACTCATTTTAGGAACACCTTCAAAATACGCAGTCACATCTATTAGAGGGCTACAGTGCACATAGATACTAATTTCATGTAGGAAGCTAAACTGATGTACTTCATTCTCTAGAATAACAGACTTTTCTTTTTCTAGATGGTGTTTTTACCACTAGTTTTAGGCTTTTAAATCTGAAGATGTTAGTCACTAATGCTTCTTATTGTAAAAAACAAAACCTAAGGCTTCTGCATGAATTGTTGGATGACAAATTCTTGCATTTCAATACCATTTCGATTTGGGTGTTGTTACTGTCTGGATGTGGTTTGTAATTCTACATTAATTTAAAACAGTAACCCTGGGGTGGTTTGTTTAGTTGCTGGGTTTGGGGGTTTGGTTTGTTTGTTTTGGGGTTTTTTCCTGTTTTCCTCTGAGGGAAGAAGTGTGAACAGCCATCTTTGTTATGATGGGACCAAGAACACAGCAGCACTCTCTAGTGAAATTCCCATTTGCAGTGATCTTTGAAACCAAGTGTTCTTTTATCCTAGATTGTGCAAAGCCACCAGGCTGATGAAAACGGACCTGCAGTCCATCAGTTCTGAGCTGTACCTCAGCCTCTCACTGTTGTACAGGCTGGCTTTATTACCTTGTTTCATCACTGCCTTCTTTTAATCTAAGCATCATATTCTTTTATTGAGCAGGCAAGACCTTTCTTGCAGCTGCAGTGCCTCCTGTTAAACCTGAGGCCAACTGGAAAGTTGGCTGTTGTGCTTGCTTGGTGCAATAGTACACTGAGCTGGTCTGTGTTTGGCTATGAAGGTGTCATGGCTCTCTCTAGCTGGATCATAGAGGGGCTGAACCATCCTGGGGAGAGGCTCCATAGCTGTTTCTGTGCACTAACTGCCAGGTGTTGAGAATATTTTAGACAATACAGGACATAACATGTTGCTTCAGGCCTGCCTGCACAATCCAGCCTATATGCGGAATGGTGAGAACCATGTGCCTTGAGTGGATGTGTGTCCTTGAGCAGCAGATATGAGAAAGCTGCATGGAGGTAAACAAGAAGAAAGAATGTTATCCAGGGTGTTAGAAACCAGAGGATGGGAGGGCCTGGAAATGTCAGAGTGTGTGCCTTGGATAGGTGAGCCAATAAAGTTATAGCTATAGTGTGTGAAAACGGATGTAACCAATAGAGAGTTAGGATAGAGCGTGTGAACCCTGTAGGACCCTATATACTGTGTGTGATTTTTGCAATAAACGGAGCATTGACTATACTTCCATGAGGAAGTGTCTTTGACTCTGGAGCTCCTTTTTGCATCTTCTCGTTAAAGCCAGGGAAGAAGGGAAACAGGTTTGATGGGAGATTTTTGAATCGTGCCTTCATTCAGAGTCCTTGTTACTGCTTTGTGGCCACCAGAAGCTGTAGGGCTGGGGACTCCAGGCAGAGATGGCTATATACAGGTTTTTGGAGTTGACCCTGAAGACTGAACCTTTCACATGAAGAATGAGTGACCTCTGTGTCTCTGTGGTATCTGCAGCTTTTAGAAAAGGTGGCAAATGTGGAACTATGTAAGCTTGAGATTTTTCATAGCATTACCTGGATCTTGCTTTGCTGTTCTGGGTAGAACCAACTGTTTGCTTACTGCTGCTGACATGAGTCCCTGGAGCAGGGGGACTGGTCTAAAATGGTCGTGTTTGGGATTCTCCTAATAAAAGAGACCAGCTACTGAGTAGACTCAGCCCATCCACTATATTCTTAAATATTTCCTAAGCAATTTCCCTTGAGGGAATATCTGAAGGGGCTTTTTAATCACAAATGACTTAAAGGTCTCCTTTGGCTGAAAAAAATCATACTTTAAGCCTATCAATGTAACAAATCTATAACAATATCTATGCAGTGCATGTGATTATATGTACTATATACAAATGTAGGCATTGCATTAGCAGGTACAGCAATTACTAATGCAGCATCATTACGATATGTCATGGGATGACACACTGTGCACATGAGTAAGCTTTAAACATGTTTTTCCAAGCTGTACTAGATTCTGTGAGTGTTTGTATTCTACGTGCAATATCTAATGGGAGTGATTGCACAGACTCTGCTACAAAGAAGACTATTTGGAGGGAGTCTTCACTGCTGAAGGCTCCCATATTGTTGCCTTTTTTCTTAATTAAGACTGCCGTTAACATATCTTCCCTTCAGAAGTGAGATTTAAATATGCAGTGACATTTCCCTCACCACCCCTCCAGTTCATCTGAGAGCACAAAGTTCCTATAACAAATGTTGTGGTTTTCTTCTGTAAGCACCTTGAGGCCAGCAAGTTGCTTATGGCCAGAGCTGAGATGGGATCAGCCATCCTGCTGTGACAGCAGCAAATTCCACCAGCTGCCTGATGTTCTGCCCTCTATGTTATATAATTATTCACCTACCTAAATTTACATGTATTTTTACCTTTTTATTCCAGCCTCTGGGGAATTAGGGAATTAAATTTTATTTATTGTCAGTCTAATTGTCTGAAATTTCTTGGAGTGTGAACTCAGGAGTCCCTGAGAGAGGGCTGGAAGTCTCCCAAACTCATAAGACTTGCAGACCTTAGGGAGCTGTAGCATAAAGTTTTTCATTGTGGATTTCTTTGCCAGATCAGCTCTTAAACAGATTAGAGATCCTTATAATGAAAGCTGAAGAAGGCTGAATACTAAAGAAAATGTAACAGCTGCTGGAATGCACAAATGTGCAGTCAAAGCTGTAGACAATGGAGGAGAGAGCTCCACATCATAAAAGTTCATTGGCTAAAACTTACCAAAATATCAGTTACTGGACTGTATAAAATAACTTTTTCAGATAAGCTTGTATATACAGCTATCTGAAAGGAGGCTGTAGTGACGTGGGGGTAAGTCTCTTCTCCCAGGTAACAAGTGACAGGACAAGAGGTAACAGATTCAGGTTGTGCCAGGGGAGGTTTAGATTGGACATCAGGAAAAATTTCTTCACTGAAAGTGTATTCAGGTATTGGAATAGGATGCCCAGGGAAGTGGTGGTGTCACCACCCCCCGAAGTGTTAAAAAAAAGGTGTGGATGTGGCACTTGGGGGCATGGTTTAGTGGTGGACTTGGCACTGCTGGGTTAACAGTTGGACTCAATGATCTTAGAGGTCTTTTCCAACCTAAACAATTCTATGATTCTATGATAGGACTTAAAAAAATAAATCTCTTTATAACCTTCTCAAATCTGCATTCAAATTTTGCCTTCCAAAAGTACTGGTTTGTGCCATTGCCTTCTGATCCTAGCTGATACCAGGCCTCCATCCTTTATTTGCCTTCTGTGTGTGCATCTGTCTAGCGCTCTCATTGATCTGTGTACTTTAGAGAAAGGTCTGGCAGGGGCTTTAATCACTTTCCTTCTGTTTTCAGTACAAGACCATGCCAGTCACTTCACATAGGTATTGAGCTAACCAGTTCGGTTGGCTTTAGCTAGGACTGGCTCTATTTTTCACATTCACAAAAGCTTTACTGATCTTGTTTATCTTACTCAGAGCATGACAGCTGCAAATAAATGAAGTATTTGCTAGTAGTGAGCACAGAGACTTGGCTGTACAAATTTGTTGGCTCTGAAAGCAAGCCTTAAAGCTAAGCAAGCCAGGAGAACGGGCAACTAACTCCCTCTACTAGTCCTGGAAAAATGCTTGCCCAAAAAGGAGATCTGGGATTCTCTTCTCATTTGCAGCCTTTTTGTTAAGCTCCTAGAAATCCAAGGAGTTGTTTCTAGTTGTTTCAGCTAGTTGATCTCTGGGATCCACTTAAAAATAAATGAACAGATCATCCAGCAATGTCTACTTTCCCTGTTGCTAGCTCACTCTTCATTTGGGGAGTTGCCTATCTTCCAGGACACTGAAGATTTACTTTTTTCCTACTTATTGCAATACATCCTTAAATAATACATTTCCCTCTCTAAATTACATTTAATTATTCTATGAAGGCTATTTCAAAAGCATACAGCAATCACAGGTAAAATTCATATCCCCTTTTCCCTCTGTCTTCCACTAAGATCTCCTGCTCATTCAATTAGGAAAGTTGATCTCTGGGAGTTTGAAGAGGCTGTGTCTGCCTCCCAGCAAGAGACAGAGAGCTTTACCTGAGCAGGGATCTGCTTACCTTGTGATTTTACCTTGTCATTTCACTTTTAATTCAGCATCTCAGATGTAAATTCTGCCTTATGTTACTGAAAAAGCAGAGCAAAAAGGACTCACATAACACACATTTTCTGTAAACTTTATTTTCTGTGTGGCATTTGCCTGATGCAATGAATTCACTGCTTTTTCTGGTGCAATTTTTTTGTCCCACTGGTGCAAAGCTGCAAAGACAATCTAACCTTCAACAACTGAGGTTCAGCCACTGCTGCAACACATGGTATTTATAATCCTACCACTTGATTAGGTGCTGAATGGTGTCTGGAGAGGCATATGTAATAATTCAGTTAAATTGAGTAGCTCTGTTTGAAAAAAAAAAAAAGGAGAAAAACCAACTAACAAAAAAAAAAAAAAGAAAAGAAAAAAAAGAAAAAAACCAAAGAGGGAGATAAATGACATCATGGACCTGTTCCCTCAAACCCATTTCTGTTCTGGGACTTGTACCTCTCTTAGATACTTTAAATAAGCAACCTTCAAGCTTTTAAACAATATTTTGAGAATCGGTGCCATTAAATCCTTCAAAGAGTTTTTTAGGAGTCTTGATGTTGCTTTTGACAGGCACTGCTGACACTGACGATGTGAAGAGAGAGGCAATTCTTAGTATGCTGTGCAATTTTGTTAGCTAGTTAATAATAACTCACTTATTCCCCATAAAAATCAGCATCTCTTCTGAGGAGGCTCATATGTTTCTTGTAGCAATGCTGTGTCTCATGTGTTGGCTAAACACTCGGACAAGGACCATCCCAGGCTCAGGAGGATCAATGCAGTCATGGCAGTACTGAGGGGTGGTGGGAGAGCAGAGGAGCTTCCTGGAAGAAAGCACAAGGCAGTTCCCATCCTACCAGCCTCCTCATCGCCTCCCCACTCAACTGACCACGCCGTCATGTCTAGACTGCCGCCCTGCACGGGGCAAGGACTCTGAGCGCAACACTTTCAAGTCAAGGAAAGCTCCCGTTGAGGGAATTTTGCCTGAAAGATGAATGGGGGGTTAAGCATCCAGTGGGTTTAAAGCACTTTATATCCCTAGGCTCTCCGTGCCTGCATTTGGCTGGCTCAGGGCCCTGAGTGGGTCGGTGCTTTGGGACGTTATTGCTACCGACTGGCAGCTGGACAACTTGTGTCTCATGAAGAAATTTCTCTGCCATTTCAGACTTGGTTTTGTTCTGACTTGGGGTGAGACGCACAGCTCCAAAGAGTTTTATGGGACAGGCATGCCATAAAAAGCTGAAAGCCAAAAATAATTTTTTCCCCTCTCCCTCTTTTCACTTCCTACCTTCCAAGGCAATATTCACAAAGGGCAGGGAAAGGAAGGGAGAGGCATGAGAAGACTGTCAGAAAGAGAAGTGGCTGTAAAACTTTTGGGGAATGTGCTGCAGCATCTGGTTTGGTTGCTAAGTCCTGAAGCATTTCATCAGTAATAAAGCTTCACTCAAACATTGTTTTTGACAGAACTGTAACTCCTGTTGAAGACTGCTCTTGGACATTTTATCAGCTGTAATAAGCACATGGATAGATTGAAAAAGTAATGGGTACATCCTAAATGCAACCAGCACTCTCTGCAGGAATAAAGTTTGAAGAAATAACACTTCCCCAGGAGGTGGAGGTAGTGTGTTGCAGACATCTTTAAAAACAGATGTCTGATGTGGTCAGGGAGAGAGAAATTGAGTAGAATAATTTTGCGGTTAGATGCTAGACTCTGATAACCATCAGAGCACAAAGCAGAACCCGGTAGCAAGGACCACAGGACCAGTTTGGGTGAGAAAGTGTCTCTTGAGGTCTCAGGGGCAATCCCTCTCCAGGCAGTACTTGGGACAGCTTGGAGCTGTCTGGCTGAACTTTGAATGTCTGTAGGGACAGAGATTCCCCAAGTTTCTTGCATCTTGTAGATAAAAAATATTTCTCATATCTACTGGGAATCTTCTGTGTCTGCTGCCTCTTGTCCCATCACAGTGCACCTTGAAGAAGAATCTGGCTCCATCCTTTCTAAAACCACTTATTAGGTAGTTGAAGATGGAAACTAGCTCCCCCCCCCAGGTCTCTCTGCCTATTCTCACTTGTTTTCTAACACTGTTTAGTGATTCATAGTGCTTCCAGAGACTAGATGTGGGGTCAGGAAACAGCAATAAATGTAGGTTTGCCCCACAAGCTGGATCTCAGTGAGGAGCTTGGGGAATGCCACCAGCGGAAGGAGAGCTTGTAGGAGGAAAGGTATAATGAAAAGAGTGTGGAGACTCCTGTTTTAGACCTGTGGATTGATCAGCATAAACATTTCCTATGGCCTGGAATTGAACAGAACTTAAACTTGATAGGAAAAGTCTGGAAACTCGTGTTAGTGATCACTGCTGGAATGAGTCAGATTTTATGCTTTATAAAATGTTCTTAACAAATGCAGTACAGTCATGTTTCATAGCTATCCGTTCTGTAGAGGTTTGTTTTTTTTTCCCAGTGCAGATATTTCTCAGGAAGTGTGCATGATGGAGGGCCAGATATATAATTGTGCACCAGTAGAAACAGCTTATTCACTGACTACAATGGCTCAATGTGGCTTTTGATCCTCTTTTCTAACTGTTTTTCTGCAGCTGTTATCATTACAGAAGGTGGTCCTGTGAACAGGGTATGGCCTTGTTCAGCAGCTACTGGGAGTTCTACTCTTCGTGTTTGCTGATTGGTAACTGTTTGTGAGGGAGGGTGAAGGTAAAGGGGTACTTCACAGAAACAGAAATAATCAGATCCTTGCACCATGGTTTAGAGTTCAGTTCCCATTCCACTGGCTGAAAGACTCAAAAAAAAAAAAAAAAAGAAATCTTGAATTGTACTACTCATCTGAACTCTTCTGGTTTTATGTGGAAGTGGAATATAAGTTACAATTGCTTTGGGAATCCATACATCAGACTTTTTGACTTCTATGAGCCTAATTTCTCGATCTGACCATTTGAATGAGGCTATAAACACCTGCAACTAAATGTTTCAATTGTTATATCAACAACAGAAGCATGCCTGGATGGCTTTTTAAACATCATAAAGGACTGAATCCTCCACCAAATGGCTTGGAATCTAACTATACAAATAAAAAAACTACTTGTCAAGTCTTGCTTAAATGTAGCACACTTATTTTCATTACCAAAAAAAAAAGGGAAAAAAAAAGAAGTTAATTGCCAAGATTTATCTTTCCTTCTTTAGGTGATGTCATTAAACTACACCATATACCGACAGAGATGGTAAAAGAAGGGGAACCTGAGTCAAGAGAAGGGGAACCAGAGTTCTTCAGCCTCTCTGGTAGTGTCTGCCTGTCTGAAAGTCAAGTGTACCTGGACTAAAGTCTGCCTTCCTTCAGTCTCAGTGCCTTTGTGGTGGTCATGTTGGCTGCCACAGCAAAGCTGTACACCACACTTTCCTCCACAGCATCTGTAGGGTTAAGAAAGGACAGATGCAGTGCAGAGACCTTGTCAGCTACATATACATGCAGCTGCATTTGTTACCTCTAATAGTCATACCCACCTCACTCTCTTTAAAGCTCTTGCCCCTCCTCCAATTTCCTCTTTACCGCTGCCTGTTTTTTGTGGGACTTGTATAAGTTAGGGGTTAGAAATTGATGGTTTTCATCTGTAGGTTGAATTCAACTAGGGTTCATGGGAAGCAGGTTTTTGAAAGTCGTAAACTAGAGTGTTGGCTCAGCTGAGTCACAGCATTTGAATCTTGGTGAAGTGCAACCAGATCGTGTTGTTGATTAGGAACAACAGTCCTTGATCTATTTTGATCCATTCAGATAGGTCTCATAAGTACAGGTTGGGAAAACTGATGTGATAAAAAAAAGCTTCAGTTCATACTCAGCAGCAAGATGCAGTGCACTGAGAGCTGGATAACCTCTCTGCTTTGTGGACCTTCCAGATGTAATAGTGAAGGAGGAATGCTTTTGGAAATAGGTGTTGCCAACTGAAACAGAAAACACATTTCTGTAAACACCAGTGATTGCATTTGAATTTTTTCCTCAGAATTGCTTCTTTTGTTGTTGTTTTTTCTTTGACAGTCCCTCATATCTGGTCACCCTTGCATAATTTTTCCATATTACCTGTTGCCATAGTATTCAACAAATTATGCCAACTTGATTTGAAATGAGTGAAATTGCATGTTGCTGTGTGTTTAACTTTAAGTTGGGCAGTGAGAATATAATGTAAAACTGCACCAAATATCTAAAACTAGCAGGGATGTGAACTGCATTTGAGTGAGGATATTCACATACACAGCTTTAGGTCTATCCTTTAGCTCCCTTGTTTAGCACTTGGGCCACTTGCATGGTCAGCGGAGAGAGATGCCCTAATTCAGGGTATGCATGATCTTCTTTGCCTTCAACTATATAGGGAGCATGAACATAAGTATTAAATCATTGTTCTTTTTTCCCTCAGCATATGTCTGAGTGTAGTCATGATCTGTGCTGCTGCAAATGACTAAAGCAACTATTCAACAAGTGAGTAGAGGAATATATGTGTGTATGTGTGTTTTTCTTTTATCTTCCAGATATCACGTTGAACTGGAGCCCTAAACGCAAACAAACTGATAGTCTTTTCTTGCCCGGGTGACCCATACAAATATTTACAAGATGAAGTGTTGTAGTAAATGAAGGCTTACAACTATTTAAATGTTGAATAGTTCTGATGGGAGCCAGTTCATGACTAGTAAGGAAAAACTTCAAAATGGGTACATCCTCTACAGAGCCAGTTAATTTCTTTGCCTGTTTCACTGCACTCACTCGGCTCCTGACTTGCAAGGCAGAAAAGCTCTTTCCTGAGTCACTGAGCTTTAGGATAGGTTTACCTCCTTTCAGGTTGGTTGTGTAGACAGCTTGCTTTCCCAAATCCCTTCATCTTTATTCCTGTAGATCACACTCTTGTAGATGGGAATGAAGGAAACCCCAGTGACCTGTGCTGAACTGCAAGGAAATGCTCAGAAGCAGCTGGCTGGGATGATGCCCTCCTCACTGCTCTGTATGCCTTGCTCTTTACTTCATGTCAAGGAGCTTGTGCGCAGTGCATGGGTGTCAATAAGCTTGGCCACAGGAAAAAAGAACTGAAAGTAGTTGAACTAACTACATAAATCCCACAGCCCTGGAGGAATGGCTGTGGAGTCTATCTAGGCAAAACAAGCAGGAGAAATATTACTTAATCAGCAAAGTACTAAGGATATGTTTTGAATCCGCACACCATGAGCTAATTACCAGATGGGCTGAGTACTGTAAAAGAAAAAAGTCAGAGAGATAAACATCAAAAGGATGATTCAAAAAGCCAGCTGAAATGCCTTTTGTCTCCTTGCTCACAGAAAAAAAAACCTTCAGTCATTTTGTTTTGTATCACTGTACTTTTTGCTGTGTTAGATTTCCTCACCTCTTTCATAGTGTCTTTTACTAGGGTGAGAGTACAACTATGCCATACCAAAGATGAACCTTTGGTCTATCTCTCCCTACACCTCATGCTAGTGCAGTAGTGGGAGCCTGCCTGTGCAAGGGAGCGCTCGCAGTGGGAGATGGGCAGGAACCACTGGAGAGGAGGATGGGCTTGCTGGTGTTGGGAGTTCTGCATCAGAGCTCTGGCATCTGTGAATTCATGTAGATTTTTAGGGGGCAGTGAAGGGAATCTGAGGTGGGGCACATGTGAGGAGACTTGACGACAAAGGATGGAGCTCAGCAGTAAAAGCCACATTGTTCTCATTAGGCCGAAGGAAGAGAGCAAGCAGAGTCAAGCCATGCAAAAATGACATTTTTTTACTCTAGGGGCCCCTTGGAAGCAGTCTTTACTAATATACTTTGTTTATTTGTCCAGCAAAGCAATTGGTAGATAGAAGCATTCCTGAGGGGTTTTTTCTCATCTATTTGTTCCTTAATCTGTTTTCTTTTTTTTTTTCCCTTGTCCTTCGAATAACAAGGCCAGAGTCAGTGGCCTGTCCCTGGCATTGGTTAAAACAGGGAGAATTTTGTAGCTGGATGTTAACACACTGTCTTGACCTCCAAATTTTAGACTCTACAATGTATTTAGAGATGTCAGCTGAGAGGGTTCATAAATATTTTACTGCATTATCTCATTCTTGCTGCCACAACATTAAAAGTGTGCTTTCCCTGGATATTTGTTACAGGAGCCTGATGGTCACATTGTCATGAGCCGTCTGTGGCTGCTGGCAGCTGCCTCTTCTGCCCCAGCACAGGCTGCAGGAAGCAGCAGCTTGAAATATTAATGAGAGCTAATGCGGTAGAACTGTGTGATTGAAAAAGGTACACACTCACAAACACACGTGCACAGATGCACTATGTCCATGTATCTGTGTGTTCGATGTACACACTGCTGATACCTGAACATACAAGAGCAGATGCTAAAGCTGCATCACAGGCATTAGCTGGCATCCAGCAATACAGCAGTGTGCACTCCAGCACAGCTGGGCTGCCTCAGGCCCTGTGAAGGTGTCAGATTCCTCACAGTAAGAGCAGATCCCCTCTGAAAAATGATACCATCTCATCAAAACCTTTGAAGGAGGTTTGGGTTGCAACCACAACACTGAGAGCTTTACGCTAAGAGGAGAATCTCATGTGTTCAGTTTTGGCACCCCATGCCTAGCCTCGCCAACGAAATTAAAGGATTGTGTGCCACCTTGCTACTGAGGAGAGGCAGGAAACAGATGGTAACAATACATCTGAGCTCTGTGCGGGATTTGTGTCCCTTTAGATAGCCACTCCTGGCTTGGGCTCATGATCTGGTGAGTCCAGAGCCTGGGCTGGGACAGGATTAGGATTTTCATTTCATGCATTTTGTTGGTCACAAGCATGAGGGGGGGGAAGCTGACTTCCTTCTTACATGAATAATCCCCCAGTTATTCTTGAGCGAGGTAAATCTGCAGGTCCCTTGATCATCAGTCATTCTCCAACTAGTCTTCTCCATAGCAAAAGATTGTTTTCACTATATTTCTGCTTTAGTAACAGTTCTAAATATCAGTCAGTACAACTGGCCTTGGGAGGTGCTTGTCAGGCCAGGAGAGGCAACAAGAAGTGGTTGGTGGCCACTTGCATGGCTTTCTACTTGTGCAACACATCCCTCACACAAATCTTGAAGCTATGTTATGAATGATTTCTCATACCATGAATTTTATCAACTTGAAACATGGTATTGAAGGAGTTCCTTCAATCATAGTAGTCTCACTGAATGATTCTGAATATGTATTTCTCCTCCATCTCTTTTTGTGCTGTTCTACGCATTTACCTTAACACTTAATGTGCCCTAAAAAACCTGTAGCCCATCAGCATAGTGGGGCAGGTCTGTACTGTGCTTGTAACTCCGGCTCCCTTGACCACTAAACAGGGAATTTGCCTTTCCTGTTGCATGCTCACAGGTTGCTTTTCTTTTGCTTTCCCCAAGCTTTTAATAAAGCATTAGATTTCCTCTGGTTTCCTTCCTCTCAAAGAAGCAACAAAACCTGATCTAAAATAGCCCATATGCACCCAGAGTAGAAATGTTTTTTAAATATTGCATGATGCCACACAGACCAGCAGCAGTTTTATCTATTTAGTCATATCTTTATATTAATTGCCTGGGGATTAACCAATTTAGCAAATCAGGGAAAACTGCGAGAGCTTCGATTACACAAACAGTGGGACCCAAACCATTTGCCTTGTCCCGCATGCGAGTGGGATTTCTGGGATGCCTGGTGTTAGAGCACTGGATGAGTTGTCAGAGGAGCTGTCCTTGCACTGACTTACAAACTCACACCACTGCGTGCGTAAGCACACGCAGGTTTCTAAATAGAGCCAAGGAAAATATACAGCAGCTGAAATCTGCTTCTCCTCCCACTTTATGAAGTTATGTCTGGACTCTAGATGGGCAGAAAAAGAGAGTTAATGCATTCATAGGCTGGGAGAGAAAACCAGCAGGTTACTTTGTTCCCTACAGTCTGGGGGTGATTCTGCTATCCTGTAGTAAAGCAAAACAGTAAAGAGATGAAAGGTTTTGTTTTGTCCCTTAGAATGGCTAAAGCAAAAGTAGTGGCCAACATAAATGCTGCATTTCAGGTACATGTCAATTTAAAACATGTCTTGGGAGTACAATTTAAAACATGTCTTGGGAGTACAGTCTTGCTTTTGCTTGGAGAAGCCTGCCTAGCCATTGCTCCTACCGTGAAATTCAATGGAAAATTCTGTAAGAAAAACCCTTTGATAAGTGAAGGGGTTTTTTTCTTATTTTTCAGCAGAAATCAAAGTAAGATAATTCATTGAAACTCCTGTTTCTTCTCTTTGCAGGCACTGATCATGTAACTCTAATGCTGACATGTTACAGTGCAGAGGCACGTGAACACAGGCAATACTGTGGCTGGGAGCTGCTCCTGCCCCAACCTGGTCTCTGCCTCACTCCCTGGCACCAGGGCAGAGTCAGGTTGATACCAGGGCAAGTCCCGAGGGAGACATGGGTTTTTACCAAGGCTCACACCCTCAATCTAACTATTTGGTGAACTTCTTAGTTTTTAATGTGAGTACAAGCTGCTATTGAGACACCTCTTGGAGCCAAAGTCCAAATTCATTTGTGGCTGTGGCCGCCGGTGGAGGCTCCCTGCCATGGGACCTGGGAAGCCCATCCTGAATCCTCAGTATTCACAGGCTGCTGAAATGTGAGCACTTTGATTTGAGTGGTGCATCTTTAAGCAATATTACCAGATAATTGATGGGAATGGGAAATGACTGAAACTTCAATACATTATGACTTCAATTCCTTGGCCACACTGTTTTCCTCACCTCTGAAAATACAGTCTGTTTGAAATAAGAGAAAATTTTTATTGATTTTGCAGTCAGCTCCCTGTCACCTTACAATCAGGTGGTAAAACGCCTACAGGCTTCACATGGGTGTCCCTGCTCTGCCTTGTCTGTTAGTGCAGCGTTGGCTAGACAAGAATAAGTGGCCTGTATTAACCACAAGGATCACTGAGGGAAATCCAGGGTGATGTTCACCACTACCACATGGTTGCTGTAAGAGATTTTGTAGCCAAAACACAATTTTCACAATGTAGTGGAAAAGTGAAAGCTCGGTGCTGTAAGTCAGGCTTTCCAAACCTGAGGCTACAGAAAAATGGATCATCTTCCATTTAATGCTTGATGCTGCAGGAACCACCTGGGTTTGCTAGGAGAAGGGCAGTATGAGAACACGTTTTCTATCAATATGGTGCTGATCTTTTACCTCTCTGGCCAATGAGTGCTGCCTTTCACAGAGGCAAAGTATCACCTCACCTTTTACTGCACCAGAACATTAAGTTAAAAAAAGAGTAGCTGCTTCAGTTTAAGGTGAGTTTGTGGGAAGGTGAGGAAACATTCAGCTCTGGCTCTCGTGCTTCTCCTCTGGCCACTTGGTTGTGTGTCCTTTTCCTATGCAGGAATGAAACTGAGGCAGGCACGGCTGAGGGCTCCATCCTCAGGTAGAGTAATTAGCATTTATGTATTTAGTTTCAAGAGCGGATGGTAATTGGGGACACACAGGTGTGGTAACAGTTGAGAGAGAATTATGGATTTTCTATCTTCTGATATGGGCTGCCGTGTAGGAGAAACAAAAATGGGGTGTAGGGATATGTCCCGAGAATGCGGAGGGAAGCATTCTGGGAGTTGAAGTCCCTGGACAGCATAATGGGCACATGAGCAGTGTGTGCTCTGCTGTCATTGGTCAGGTGGTCCTCCAGAGAGTTTATAAGGAGGCACTTTTCATTTAAATAAACAGATATGGCTACTTGCCAGCTAGCTGCTGGGTCGTGTCTTTTTATATTATATTAATATACCATAATGGGGCATAAAGATAGCAGCCACAAGTGTGTGGTGTACAGCAAAGGTGATGGAAGCTGCAAGTACCCTCCAGAAACAGATCCCAGGGACAATCACACCTCTGGCACCTTATTTCATGTAAGAGAGCAGGCTTCTGTGCAGAAGAGTTCTGTGCAGAAGCAATGAGGTTGGGTGGTTGCTGTTGTCCTGATGCAGCACCTCATTGACGTTTACTGAAACGAGCCTCTGTGTGCTTTCTAGGCAGCAGCAGCTCCCCCGGGAGCTCAAGTATTTTGGAGAGAGCATGAAGGAATCAGCTAAAATCTCTTCACAGCCTCCTGGCTCTCATAGAATGTGAAGCTCTTGCACAAAAGTGATGCCTGAGTGCTCAGGAGATGCTTCAAACACTTACTGGACTATTCAAACACTTATTGGAGTATTCATGAAATTTGTGAAAGATTCACAATTGTAAGGTTGCCAGAATTAGACCTCATCAGACTTGGCCTCCTTCCTCCATGGACCTTGAAGAAAGGTCATGCCACTGTTTCCTGAAGAAGCGTGTCTTCTGCCAGCACCTAGAAAGCAGCATTCCTGCCAGCTAAATAGAGGAACTGTACTCTCTGGTAAATATGTGCCATATTAATCACAGTCCTATTAAGAGGTGGTAACTACAGCAATCACAGTTCGACTGCCCGACCACCTCAGGGCTGATGAGAAGTTAAAGCGTGCTGTTAAGGGCACTGTCCAAATGCCTCTTAAACACTGACAGATTTGGACGTCCCTCAGAAGCCTGTTCTAGTGTTTGACTACCCTCTCAGTAAAGAAATGCTTCCTAACATCCACTCTGAACCTGCCTGGATGAATGCAGCTTTTAAACTGCAACTTCTATGTAAACACTAAAATATCAGTTCCTATAAGGAAAGTAAACCCACTGATGCTTATATAACAAAACTGATTTGATTTTAAGGCTGTCTTTTCATATGTAGGCTTATTCCATTGAAGAGCTGCTCCTCTATTGAACAAAATAGGAAGCAATCCTAAAATCTGGGAAAATAACCACAAGGACCTATTTCATTTAAGTCTGACCTGGTAAGCTTCTAAATGGCCATTTAATCCCATCCATCCAATTCAGTTCATATATACAGGTAAGGGCTTATATTATCATCTTGTGAGCCATAATTTCTTGATTACAAGGGTGGAAGAGGGAAAACAGGAATTTTCCCTGGCAGTGCTTAGCTCTGAAAAATGGGACACGGGGGCATACTAAAGTAGGTTTAATTTGTGACATTGGATCTGTAGTACCTGATGACTTTATTCTTACACTTTGGAGGTGATTGTCACAGCAGCCAATATACTGTCTTTAGTAAGCTACAGTATCTCTGGCAGAATCCTAAAACCATGGCATAATTCAGGTTGTAAGGGACCTCAGGAGGCTTCAGGTCAAACCTCCCATGCAAAGCATGGCCACTTACAACAAGTTGCTCAGTCAAGTTTTGAAAACCTCCAAGGCTGAAGATCCCACAGCTTCTCTAGGAACTTGCTCCAGTGTTTGACTGCTCTCATGATAAAAACAATTTTTCTTCTCCCTTGTTGCAGCTTATGTCTGTTGCCTCTTAAATCTATCATGCAGCTTTGCAGAGCTTGGCTTCGCCTTTTCTATACATCACCAATAAGCTCTCCCCTTGGACTCCTCCTTTTTAAGGCTGAACAAACCCAGATCTTGCAGCCCCTCCTCACATGTTGTGCCCTCCAGCTGCCTACCAGGCTCAGTCCAGTATGTCAGTATCTTTCTTGCACTGGAGACCCCAAACCTTCATGCAGTTCTCCAGATGCGGTCTCACAAGTGCTGAATAGAGAGGACTTACAATTTCCCTTGACTTTCAGCTGTGCTCTCGTAAATAGAGCCCACTATCCTGTTGGTTTTCTTTGCCTCAAGAGTACACTGCTCATACACATGCAATTCTCTGCAATTCCCGCCCCTGATACTGCCTCTTTTTATTGTAAAGCTGTCCCCAACCCACCTACCTAGTCTGAATTGCTGCAAGGAGTTAGTTTGTCTGAGAGGCAGGACTTTGTTGCATTTATCTTAGTTGATGAAGTACCTGGCAGATAATTTCTCCCTCTCTGTAGCAACTTCCCACCTCATGTCCCAGGAGGGCAGCTGACATGTTATCACAAACCTCCCCAGACCTAGGTTTGGCGAAACAAACTTGCTGAAAGTGCACTCTGTTATGTCCTCCAGGTTGTTAATAAACATGTTAGATGGTACTGGCCCCAATATTGACCACCTAGAGTGTGGGCTGCCAGTTCAACTTTATCTGGATAGCTAGTCAGAGGATAGTCATCAGCAGTACACTTCTCACCTGTTGTAGGTAGCTACCCAGTCCATGTCAGCGATTTGACTATGAGTTCCTTTTTAAAAAAAATAAATAAAAAAACCCAACAGAAGAATCCTTTTATTTTCAAAGGTTGATCAATCCATGAAAGAAAGAGCAGCACATTTCTGCAAAGCCCAAATAACTACAGCTCATTCCAAAGACATATTTTTCCTCACCAGAAAGGAAGTGCCTGTTAAAGAGAAGGAACCAGGAAGGGAGCCAGGACCAACTGTGGCCAGTGTGGTTCTGCTGTCTGGTACCTTTAGAAACACATTACACCCTTCACACTTCTCCTTCCAGTGTTGCTTTCCTTAAAATCACTGAACACCCAGGTGAGGATCTATCTAAGCATAAAGGACATTTTAACATCCCTGGAGGCCATGTCAGGGCTGCCCTGTATATTTTGATTTTCATTCACAGGACCTATAGAAGAAATGGAGCAAAACTCTCCAGGGGGAAATGCTGCCTGGCTGTATGAGCAGCACCTTTCCATTACACTTTGGAGGAAATCTGGTTGTCTTCCAGTGAGTTCCAGTCACCAAATTATTTTATTGTTACAATATCATGAAGCGATTTTTATTTTGTGCACTTCAAGGTGCTCAAAATGTTACTTTTCACAGTATAGAATGGATGAGACAGCATTTGTCATGGAAGCACTCAGCAGAGTATGTTTCAACTTCATTTAGTTGTGCTGTTTTATGAAGTTCTGCAGTACAATGTGCCAGCAAAATATGTTAATTTTAGTTTCTTTCTGGTGATTAACTAATCATTCATATAATAAATAGCAGCTAACTACAAGAAAGAGATTTATTTGTCACAGAGTTAGAAGAATGTCAAACTCTTCCCATTTCATGTAAAAAGGTAGAGGAAAAAATACTTCTGAAATGACTTTGCAACATGTGCTTTATTTTAAGTCATTACTGAATCAAAACTACACAGTATACCTTTTTAACATACCCTACTCACTCAGTGATTTTTTTTCTCAATATTTTTTTAACATGGAATGAAACCTACACTGCAATTGTAAATTTTCATGCTGCAATGTTCTCTAATGAGCCATTTGTGTCACTAAGAAGAGCAATTTACGAAAAAGGCCATTTTTCAAGCTCATATGTCTATATTTGGGAACCTAAAAAAAAACCCCGTCTCGGATGTAAAAATGTGACTTGGAATATGTAAACATTTCCATATACCTGAAACACTGGAAGAAGAATATCAGCTAACAGCAAAACAACAGTTGCCTTAAATCATCGAAATGGGAAAAAGCATGTCATGAGAAGCAGAGAGAAGCACACATTATTCAGTCTTTAAAGGGTTATAAGAAATGAAGTTGCTCATTAGGTCATTGAATTCACTTTCTTTTCTCATCTAATGGAAAGCAGTAACTTTGAAGAGAATGGCCCAGCAGAACACCCCAATAATTCACCATAATTATTCTAGCCATTAGTTAGTCTTGACAAAGTGTCAAGTTTTCAGTTGCTTTTTTTTCCTGAGAAAAGTCATTGATGTTTGGTGGAAATGTCTCCTGTGACTGTACAAATAAAATAAGGCATTTAAACAGATTGTTACTTGTTTTCTTTTTGCTAACAGAGGCTTGTCCACAGTGTCCTTTGTACATCAAAACCTCTGCTTTTCTACAAATGGGTATGGCTAGAATGTCTTCAGATCCCACTGCAGCCCTGGGTCTTGGGTGTCCTGAAGGCTAGTCAGTGTCCCATTACTGTAGCTTGAAAGTCAGTGATGTACAACAGCATATTGCACAATCCAAACTGTATGGCTCCAGAAAGGGTTAAGAAGGTACACTGGAGTCATCTGTGGATTCACTCCCTTAATTTCTTTTTAAGTTGTAATGGTCATCTGGAAAATTAAATTAGCCAGACAAAGATGCAAACTTTTTGTTGATTAAATTACAAAGCAGTCCCCAGGTTGTAGAGGAGTGGCACATTAAAACCAACAAATCATTCAACCTTCCTCACTGTTGATCCTTAATTCAAAAGGCAGCATGGATTCCTAAGGCCGTAGCTTCCAGGATTCCTTCAGTGAAAAATCATTGCTACCCAACTATAAAAGGCTTAGCTTTTAAGAGAATATTGTGCTTTTTTTTCTTTTTCCTTTAAAATTCAGATTAAATCAACTTGATTCGCAGTGTGACACCAAAGAGATCAATTAGTTTTTTCCCTAGTCCACTTGATCATGGTCTCTGGTGAGCGATACAGGAATATTAGTTTGGCATACAGGTCTTCTTCTAGTTCCAGTTCTCCAGTCTCTCGCACTAAGAAAATGTCAGTACACAACTTCAAGATTCGGTCTACATTGGGTAGCTCCTCAAACATGATGGAGTGAGAGATCCCACTGAAAAATTCACGGACAAACTTTCCTATCACCAGGACAACTGAGGCGTATAGTCCCATAATGCTGAAAGAAAGAAAGGAAGAGTTCAAATCATGCCTTGAAAAAGGGTCAGCCAAGTGTGAGGAAGCTCATCTACATGTCTAAGTGTAGTCTGTGAGCTGGGTAAACATTAACTTCTAATTAGGATTGTGCTTTTGCTGTGCTGCAGGATGAAGGAAAGTAAGGTCTTTCAAACATCACAGAAATATGGAAACATAAACAGCTGGGGCTGCTGACTTAAACAGTTTAACCCCAGTTGCTGATGGTCGCATGTCCTGTCTGCTACAGCTTGGAAGTCACGACTTCCGCAACTTGGGAAATCTGACAACAGCTGGCTGCTAAAGGCAAATAATCTGTCAGGTTTCATATCTAATATTCTTTATTAAAATTACATATTACATATGTAACCAGTGACAAACTAACATTTACCTGTCTCCCCTTCTAATCCTCCTATGGGGATTTCTCCAAAATTTTATCAGAAGGATGTATCTCCTGGGAATGCACAGTCTCCTTCCTTCCTCTCTCTGTGGAGATGTATTTCATAACTGTTTCACACCCAGGGTCCTGGCTACAAAATTGGGAAAGTCGCCAAAACTGGAGAGAATTTGGGCAGAACCTGACCTGCAGCTAAGCTGACATATTTTGAATTTTTTTACTTCAATAGGAAATTGGTGTGAAGGGTGCTTCTGTTTTTATTCCCACTGGAGAGCAGTTACCAGGGGTGATACTATTCCTTACGAATATTAACCCTACTATAGATAATATTAGTAGACATTAATTTGAAAATCTCACAAAACCCCTTTTCAAAATGTTGTAACGTTCAAACACAACAACAACAAAGAATTAACCTCCCCAAATCAGCAAATAAAGTCACCTCTAATTCTATCTCATGTACTTTATTTAATTTTATGTAAAGATTCCTTCTTACCCGTAACCAGCCAAAAATCCAAGGCTTGGAGGACTGACTTTATCACTGAATATGATAAGCTCAAGACTATCTCCAGATGTTTTGAATGTTTTTCCAAGCTGATTCAAAACCCACCACTCACGAACTCCCTCACCAGACTCGTTTTTTTTGACCAGGGAAACTGTGATATTTTTCCATTTGCAGTCTATTGAAAAAAAGAAGTGTTAAAATATATACACAAAGAATTGTAGAAATCAAACTACTTTGAGAGAGATACTTCAAACATCTGCATAAGAAAATGACAGCAATGTAAAAGCAAAAGTTTTTTATAATTCTCCTAAACTCCATTTTACATTATTTCCGTACAAAAGTATAAAATTTATAAAACCTAGACTTCTGTGTTTTTCCTTCTGCAAATCTCATCTGAATCTGCATTAAATAAATAAAATATTTCATATCACCTACATTTTCTTCTGTACAACTGTCAAATCATTTTGGTATTTTCAGTCCAAAATGTCAGTAACACTCATCATGTGTGCATTTCAGGCCTAAAGAAAGACATTTATCCTGGAGGGATAGCGGTCAGCTTCTAGATGTCGAAGTGAAACTACAACTGTAAATGATTTATGTCTCGATAGAGAAGATGTTATTCCCTTATATCAAGAAAAACATACTATCCTGTTTTATGCATACTGATCACACAGACAGGAGACAAACTCTGATCATCCTGAATGTACATTAGTAGTGTATACATTAAAGCCCTTCTGAAGAATGTCAAATTAAGGACCTGACTAATGACTCATAAGCCCTTGTAACTTATTGCTACTCATAGATTGATACTTGAGGTTCAGTCTCAAAAATAGTTTTTCCCAATTAATCTAATCACTGAACCTTGATAGTAATGTACTACATACTACTACTACTAGTACTAGTGCTACTAATATGCTCAAGAGCCAAATTTAACCTTTGTTGAGCAAATTGCTCTTCAATAAAGACTTGTTCCTACGCTTCTAACACAACAGGTTTTTCACATGTGTTATGTGCCCATGTATTCATGTATTCTGTTTGTCTGTGAGTACCTGTATGCATTCTGACTCTGAAATTCAATGATTTATCTAAACTGGGTTCTTTGCACCAATAAGAAAGGAACAGCTTAAAAACCCCCAAATTATGCAGTGTCATTATTTAAGTTGAGGAGCTACATTTGCAGACATGCAATTGCGATGCTACTGACTGTTCATAGTA
Organism: Neopelma chrysocephalum; assembly: GCF_003984885.1. Lineage (NCBI taxonomy): Eukaryota > Metazoa > Chordata > Aves > Passeriformes > Pipridae > Neopelma > Neopelma chrysocephalum. Next base: position 29,325,160 of record NW_020897689.1, read on the forward strand.
AGGTATTAGGGAGATGCAGAGAAATGAAACTTCTGATCACTTACTCAGAAAACAAAGGAAAACAGTTCCTAAAGCAGAATTGAAGGAAAGGAGATGGACTTCATCCTCAGAGTCCTTACTGTTAAATACAAATCTATTGTATACCTGTACATCCAAATGTATTTTCTGTCTTATATTGTATTACCTTTTCTTGCCTCAATCTTGCGGGCACCAAGTAGAAACCATTGTAAGTGCATTTCAGACTGAGGCACCTCGTAACATCTCAGTGAATGTACAAGTGTGAGTGCTGTGTTGCACTTCTTTCAACCATATTCTGTTTTTCATGGTCTGGACACATACCTTTCAATAGCTGCTTTATGGGTTTTGCCAGAGAATCACTAGGAGCCTTGATGTAGTATGGATACACTTCCTCTAATGTTCTGAAAAAAAATGAGAAAGCAAATATTTCATATTTTTATACGTCTAAAATAATTTAGAAATACCTAACAGGGCTATACACAGTTCCCAGTAATTCTTGGCTCAAGCTATGACTTTATAGTGTTCAGATGCCACATCTGAAAGTTAGCTGGATATATGGGCTATGTTTTGTCAGAATTTCAGCAGGGAGCTCCATCCATAATGTCACCATTCATACACTATGAATTCCACACACCTGAGGCATGCATCTTTGCAAAGAATGTAGGCTTTATATTTTGTTTCCCTTTTTAACAAAGATGCTTTTATGGTCAGCTATAATGTCATAAAGAAAGGCAGTAGTAAACAAGCTAGAAAAATACGTAGCTAGAAAAATATTTGGTGAGAACAGTTATTACTTCGGAATTGCAAAATGTTTCGATAGTAACACCTGAAAAGAGTGAGAATTTTTGCCAGAATCTTTAATCAGGAAATTTTTCACAGTTTTTAGGAGGATTTCAAACTTAAAAAGAAAGATGTTTGTAAAAGTTCTTCCGCTGGGCTCAAAATCAAATCATCTTAAGTCAGAATAAATTACCAGCATCTAAAGGGAGAGACATTTCATTAAAAGCAGAGATTCTGTCCTAACTTTTTCCTCAAATGACTGAAAAATTCTAGGGATGCAGAGCTCTCAGGGAAGTCCTGTGACACTTGCCTGCAGCAGGTCCAAAAAAAAGGTAAGAGCACAGCAGCTAAGCTGTCCCTGTAGGGGCAGTAACAGAAAGCTCCATGCTGAAGTAGTTAAATGGCTAATAGCTGCAACAACTATTTTTCCTTTATGATCAGGAAAAGCTTAAATCAACAACATTAAGGCAATATATCTGCAAGACAGGCAAATGCAGGTATATCTTCTATGTCACTGTTTGCCTCCTACAAAGGGAAAATTACAAACAAATTACCTCTTCCCACAAATGAGAAAAATCTATCCTCCATGGCTGTACATCACCTTAGGAAATATTCCTGCATCCTCATACAGCAGAAAAGTAAAAAAGGCATAAAATATTTTTAAATGCAATGATCAGATGTGCAACAGCAGTCTATTTGGATGTACAAGTGTGGGGGGGTGCAGAAAAAGAGCTGTGCATAGAAAAGCCAAATCTAATTTCTACCTACTAACAGATAAGAACCTCTCAGATTTTTCACAATCCCAGTTGGCCTCATTTTAAACTTTTCAACTCTGGTAGCCACAAATCAGATTAGGTGGCCTTCAGGGATGATGTGCTGGCTTAGCAGTACTTAGAGACTACTGCTGTAAAGTAATCCCCAGTGAGCAGGCAGAAGAGGAAGAGCCAGACTCTTTTCCAATCTGGAAGGAGGCACCACTGCTGTTAATGCTATAAGGCTATAACCATAGAATAGTGTTTAATATTCATATTAGGAGCATGCCTTGTGAATTTCCATTACAGGAAAAGATCTAATGTCAGAAATGACTGCAGATGTTACCCTTTGACCGCAGTGATTTAACACTTCCTTGCCAATTTCATCCTATTCAAAAATAACAATGTGAAATACAGTCTGGATGGTTATTTAGAACAAAAAAATCCTCAATACAACATCCTCATATCAAGTTGAACGGAAGTAACGCAAAGGCAAGTTGAACTATAAATATACTGTAATGAACTTGTGTTTATCCAGTAAATCAAAGAAAAGTTGCTAATAGCTTCACCATGCTTGTTGGTGATGATCCAGTGTTTGTGGTCTTCTCAGCCTACATTTATAATAGAAAACAAGCTTTTACCTTTAATACTGCTATTATTTGACTTCAGTGCTGTTGGCCTCTGTTATTAGAGGGGGCAGACAAATGAAACAGTTGCACAAGCTTGACCTTCTTAGGAAATCAGGCTTCAAAAGGGAAAGTTTGCATATAAATAGGCAAAGAAAATAACTTACACCTTTTCCAGTTGCTCTCCAGACATCATTGTAGCAATATCGCTTCTGGTTTTGTTTTGTAGTTTAAAGGTAAGTTTATCTGACGCTATTTCAGCTTTGGCACCAAGGGTGAGATTTCTGTTGTAAGTAAAAGGGAAGACACACTGTCAGCCTACAACGCGAGCATAACCTAAGCACTTTTTTGCTGAATGCAAGAGCTAGTTGTCTAACTAGTCAGCACTGACCCTGGCTAACCTAGTCTTTGATAAAGCAAGCATCATGCGACCTGTACCTGAGATGGTGTGGTTTTTTTCACAGAGGATATGTAGCAGCTTTAAAGGTTTGTTTTTCTAACTGACTATGCCTTTGTATACAGGACAATAGTGATACATTAGTGTAATTTTGCTCTCACTTTAGGCAATGGGACCGTTCAGTGTCAGGACAGCTAAGGATGTTGCAGTCAGCTACAGTTTCCCAAAACACCAACCTCAGCCCTGCAGAAATTTGTCTAGACTGATAGGACCTCCATGCCTCCCCCTCAGGCTTCACACCAGCTGCAGAACATGACTGGTGCAGGATCAGCTTTCGCACAATGCCTTATGCCATGCCCTGTGGTCCAAGTGCAGCAGCTGGGTAAGGCTGGGGGCTAGGAGGACTGCACGGAAACATTCCCAGCAGATGCTGTGCAAAGGCAAACAATGTGTGACACAACAGGCTTATCTTACAGCTGCTTGTGGTCTCCTTGCCTAGATGAAAGACAGCATTTGAGTAGAAGGTTACTGTGGTAAGTCTTTAACACTTCCAGTTATTCATGGTCACAATGTAATCCACAAGATATAATCTGAGGGTGAAAAAGGTCTGTTTCAACTAGTGTATGAATGCTTGTAGTTATGAAAGCATATGGGCAAACTGAGTAGCAGTATTAAAAATTAATATAAGGCTCAGAAATGATGGAGTGGAGTAATTCACTAGCTAATACTCAATGCTTCCAGGAAAATAAGAAGGGTCAAATAAAGTTAAATTAAGGGTGCAGATTCATTACTATTTTTGACTGTGGAAAGACTGACCCAGCAAGTTCAGAGCTCCCACAGTGATTCAGCTGACCTGCTCCTTGTGCATAGTCTTTTGTTACAACAATCCAGCTTCTACTTCCAACAAAACACGTAGATACCAGGGCTGCAAAGGAACTTAATTTCCACAAAGTGATGACTTCAGTTTAATCCAGCAGTCTACAGGAACCCCAGCTGGCAGACAGTAGTGAACAAATGACCTTGGTGACTGGGTGTGGTCTAGCCTGTGTGCAATGACTTCATTTTTTAGGCTATTTCAAAAACTTCATTGTAAAGTATAGTTCACTGAGGCCAAAGGAATCACAAGTAAACAGGCAAAGGTCTCAACAAAAGGGATCTGTGCCATTATGTTATTTGCATATAAAAATAGTTTGTCAATTCCAGTCTCCCTTAATAAGAGGACCAAGCAGTTCTGTTTCTATTTCCTCATAGGTTTTATGCCTTAACTAGGTCTAAGTATTCAATTTCCATAAATGATAACAAGACTGTTGTTAGGGAAGTTTATTTGAACATCTCCATGTAAAACTGGCTAAAATTTTCTTACTTTTCCTTCCCCTCAAGTCCCATTGAAAACTCGATCCTGCTATTTTAAAGAATCTACTTGGAAGTGGCTCCACTTCTCTATTTTTGAGAACTGCAGGCAACAAATGTTTCCCTGAGTAACAAAAGTGACTTCTCTCTGTCTCCCTCCCACTTTTAGTTTTTTGCTCTGCAGTACGATAGAATTTGCTGAAAAACTAAACCAAAAATGCAGCATGGAACTGTTCTACTGAGGAAGTGCTTGGCAAATGATCCATCCACTTCATAACAGCCTTTTTAATTACCTCTGAATGGTCCACGAAAGAACTACAGTGAACTCAGATGAAAAATCCCGCAGTCCTTGTATCATTTTCTGTCTACTGGGAGGGCTGATGGTCCATAAAGAATTTGAATTTCCCTCTAGATCTGCTAAAGTTATATCTTCTTTTCCATAGCCCTCTAGAAACTGCAAGGCAGCCTGTAGGTGCAGAAGAGGAAAATAAAATTTCAGTGCAGTGATATCCACAAGACATAGAAGCATGTTTCCCAGTCAGACAGAACTGTAAATGTTTGATTAACTGTAAGTGCAGGGGTGTGCACTGATTGTTTTTCTCAGGTACCAACTGGGGGTCTAGATGGGAAGGGGGATTAACAAAGTATACCCAAGCTATGAAGGCAAAACAAAAATGGCCTTGCTGTTTGATGGCCATGAAGGCCACAGTGAGCCTGAAAGTTCAGGAAGTAAACTCTGTAGAGTATTTAAACTTGAGTTAAAATTTTACTCTGTCTTCTGTTGAGTATCTTTCTGCATAGAAAGATGTCTGCAAAGGATAAAGCAACTTGAAACTTGTAACTTTGAAATGGATCAAGGTTACAATATTAATGCAGTCATACATGGGCTATTTGGTAGGATCTAAGATCAAAACCTATTAATTCTTGAATGGGGTAGTAGCAAGCACTTCTTTTAAAGCTATATCTGATCAAATGACAGTTATGTTAGTAATGCAACAGTTTCTACTAATTACTAGTCTTTTTCTTGTAGAAACTTGTGAAGAATTTATGCATATTGCTTCATGAAATACTGAGAGTTTGCTTAAATGGTTGTTTTGACATTTTAATGTCAAAATATTTCTAGGCCATGCACACTTTCTTTTGACAGCACCACCTCTCCTCATCAGGAGGTGAAAGATGTGTGTGCTATAGGAAGGACTATGGGGCTTAAAAGGGCCAACACTGTTATGTCCCCACAGCACATTTGTTTTGGCAGTACACAAACAGGATCATGTCTCCTAAAGGTTTGTGTCATTTAGAAGGGGGAGGTTTTTATGCAGAGAACAGGACAACTAAGGTTTCTGTCTTCCAGGATTTCGTGGAAAGATGTCTATATTAATGGTAGCTTGCCTGACCATAACCCAGCTATGTCCTGACAAATGATTTGTGTGAACCTTTACTCATTCTACTCTTTGTGAAAATATCTTCCAGTTCATGAAGCACTGCTTACCACTTATAACTACACAAACAAAACTCACAAAAGGCCTCCATGGAAACATGTACACATTTTTAAGTAATGAGGTATTTTACATTTCACTTACAGTGTTACCCCTATAGCCTGCCAGAAGCATATTGAAACGAGTCTGATTGAAATCCTCGAGCTGACTCTGTTGAGCACTCATTGTGAAAATAGGCTGGGAAACAAAAGAACACACACTTGTCACATTTACTTCCATCGGCTGCTACATACACAGTATAGCATCTTGTGCATTACAGCCCAAGACAATTATGGCATTCAAATCAACAGAAGAAGATTATAATCTCATTCCACTGAGATGCAAGCTACCTCCAATTATCTTGTATTTACCAAGTGGACCTGTAGGCAGTTATCTGAGTGTATCTGATGTAGGATAATTTATTTGGATTCCACTGCTAGTAGATTATGGTTTTAGCTCGAAAGTGAAGATAGTATTTTACATCAGTGATAAACTAACATGTTTTTAAACCCAAAAGGGATAATTTGTGGAAGTTTGCCTGATACCTTGCATAAGGCAGGAGAGTTCAATTCAATGAAGGGAAGAAAAATAGTACAGGAAATACAGTGCAAAAACCAGAGTTAACTTTTAGTGTGTCTTCTTTTTTACCTGATAACCTCCTAGAGTTATTGTGATTGATACATCTAGAGGCTTGTTGGTGATGCCTGCAACAGATTTGATTAAAGACATGAAGAGCAGTGGGAACCAGACAATACAAATCAGCAAGACGATAATCATGCCACCCATTCCATACTTCACAACTTTCTTTTTCTTCTGGCCTCTTGGTTGGGGATATCTCTGCAAAAGCAAACAGCAATATGGTAATGTCTCTTCTATCAGAGGTACACTTCATATGATTTGATGAGTAAATATATAACGATATTAGGGCATCCCATCTTTTGTAGTAATTTGCTACCCATTGCCAGGCCAGTTATTCTGAGATTTTTTGTTAGTCAAGCCTGCACAGACACTTAATTTCTGGTGACAACAGAGAAAAGTGACAAATTAACCCATATCAGGTGTGTGTTCAGTGTGAAAAATACTGGGATTTTGATTCTTCACAACAATAAAGAAGGAAGGAATTGCTAGGATAATTTGAATATTTTTGTCTGAATGAGTGCAAACATGAACTCACAGGAATAAAATATAAAATAATAGCAGCAACAGTGATACAACATTTTGTTCCAAAAACTGCTGTTATGATTGACTCACTTTCTTGTATATGTCCTTCCAAAAAGTTTTATCTCAAAGCTCCGTAAGGCAGTTCCTCTCATAGATCTTGAAATGCTGCAAACCGTATATCAAAGTTGGGGGAGCAGGAAAATTGTTTGCCAGCAACTGACATACACAATCAGTAGGAATGTCTGATATTGCACTACCTCCACATTCATTTCATACTTCACTTACAGTATTTCCAAGAGTTGTTCACAGGCTTTATCCAATCTGTTTCTAGTGAATCTGACACCAACTGCATTTAAATAATGTTTACAGTTTTGTTGTTGTCCCTAGAATATTGATACTGCTGATGTAACATCCTTCCCTTTCTTAGTTTTTGAGACCAAAAGTGACTTTGCTTTTCTTCTTCTTTCAAAGCAGATCACATGGTATGTCTGTTCTGCCTTGCCCATAATGACCTCCCTCTGTTATTTGCCTCATGACTGAATACCTTAGTAGCTTCACCATCCTGTAAAATGCCTTACCATCACTGTAAATTATTTTGGTGTATTCTCTTAAAGGATTTAACTCTGTAGTGTTTAGGAGTCTGTCTTTCCTGCACTGCATACTGCACGTGTAAAATAAAGATGCATTTTATTGCACTGTACCTCAAACACACGCCAGGAATACGGCTTTCAGGAAATTGTTCTTGCTTTACAACATGAATCCATAAAGCCCTATGAGAACATTAAATTCGTAATACAATGCTATATTTAAAACAAATTAGTTACTTTTCAAAGCAGTGTATCAAGTAATTTGTCCTATGCTACAGAATACTCTTTTCATTAAAATATCGTATCAGGATCAGCAGGGGTATATTATTTGTCTGTAAGAGATTAGTTCAGGCACTTTTAATGACATTTCAGGACATCTCAGAGAGACTCTAACAGTTAAAGTACTTAGGCATACCACTCAATGTGTGAGAGACAGAGAGAACTAAAGTACCTTGAACAACACGTAAAGTCACGGCTAGATATTTTGCTACATGGCATTAGCACACACATTCTAGCTTAGACATGGAAATTTTCCCATGTCAGCTCTCTGCTACATATAATGCACATGATCCTGTTGTGGTATAAAAAAGCACAGTGAGATGGACAGTCGAAGTAGAACTGGATTATTATTTCTCTGACCACTGAAGTTCTTCGGAACTTCTTCCATTCATGGCAGTAGTGGGAGTCACAGAGAAAAAGCCTATATACAAGATTTGTGTGCTCTTTAGCTCTGAGTTAATCTAAGTGACATACTTGGAAAGTAATTGCCATTAAGAGACAGGATTATAATAAAAGTAGAAATACGTCAGTAACACTTAAAAATAAATCCATTTCAATGCAGATGTAGAATTTCTGACTGGTTTGGTCACTCTTAAAATAATGCTTAATTTCTATTTCAAACTGGCAAAATAAGCAAGCATATGGTTGCAATCTTTATAGCGGTTATAAGGAATCCAGAATTTACTAGTTTAATTTGAACTGAAGCTTAAATGATTTAAAGAGACTGAAATTTCAGTCAGACAAATGGTGGGTTTATCTGGCCTACAGTTCAGTTCTGGATGTGCAGGGACTCTCCTGAGACAGAGGAGACAGCTGAGTTCCCTCTACAGTTACATGAACCTGATGTCCCTGGGACCTGCACGGACATGGGCACGAACTCTTCCTTCTACTGACCTTTCTCTTCAGCTACAGTTTCCCTGCTACTGCTGGTTACTTATCTAGTTGTGTGTGAGACTGTGTGAATACCAGCCCTGAAACCCAGGCATGCAATTAAGCCAGAAGGCACATGCTTGTGGAATTCACAATAATGGTGGAAAAATAAGCTAGGCACAAAAGAGAAGCCATTTGAAATTTCACTCCAATTGACTGCCAGCTACCATAAACCATCGAAGAGTCTGAATATTTCTGAACATAAGCACCAGGTATATCTTCTAACAAAATGGTTTTATGGTGGATTTCCCAATTATTTAGGGATTCGTGATTATTTCTCTAAATTTCTGCAGGGGGGACAGGAGGCCTGGATCACTTATATGGGGCTTCCTTACTTTTTCTGACTCTCGCCAACACTTCAGGATGAATATATGAGCATAGATATCTTCAACACAGATCCAGCTGGAAAGACTGAGAGTGGTATCAGTCCAAACCCAGTCCATTACTGCTCTCAGCTCAGTCAAAAATGGAACTAGGCGGAACCTGAAGGGAGATCACAGCAAATAACTCATCAGAAACAGAGGGATCACACTGAACAAGCACAGCATGTGTATATATGATGAGAGGGAGAATTAAGACAATATTAAAAGAGCTTACTGGGAGATTTTGTAAATATAAATACAATCATATCCTGAAATTGCATGGCTAGTGCAGATCTTCTGCTGTTGCTCATGTTCTTCTAGATCTCCTTGTCAGGCCATAAATATGCTTTTGCATCATTATGCCCAGTAATTGTGATCAAGCCATTGATGGAATAGTAAAAGGCTTTCCTGTATCCCTAAATTCCTCTGACCTGGGAGTGGAGACCATGTTTTCCGCAGGATGGTGGGAATTTGTTTTATACCTCCTTACACCAAGTGGTGCATGGCACCTTTGCAGTAGGTGGGCAGTCCTCAGTTGTGTATGGAACTGGGCTTTTTAGATCTTAAGCAGCAAAAGAATGTAAGCTAACAGGAAATCAATATGCATATAACAGCTGTTCAGAGTGCATCATTCCCTTCACTAGTCCCACACTTTTCTGATCAGCCAGGTCACAAAGCGCATTTCATGTGAGGAAAGCTTTCTTCTGTAACTTTTCCTACTGGAATGCACTAAGCCCATACTGCAAATATTGTGAAAATGCTGAAATTATTCCAGTTTTTCTGTGGAATACATATATGCTTTGAACTAGCTTAATCACAAGATCATTGAAACAGTCTAAGTGGAGCGTGAAGTATGGCTCTGTAAGAACACCTTTCACTCCAAGGTGACGCAATGCCTGTTACTTGCACTAACACTCCTAACTTCTGAAGAGTTTCAAATGTGCAGCACTTCTGAAAGAAACATTTTTTGATGCATAGTTCTTATTTCTCAGGTGTATTGTCTTTCACTCAATTTCTTTCACCTGCTGAGCTAGAGCCTGTAGACCTGCTCCAAAGATCTCTTTGGGATTTGACACCTTACCAGTTTTAAGGACTGCAGAACTAATAACATTACCTGTTTTCTAGCATAATGTGTAGCCCCTATCTCTGTTCACAGAGGTGATTTCTTAGAAGTATTAGAAATGTCTCTTCCATGGGGGCCTGAATGGGTTACTGGTGTGCCAGGCTTCTGGGTTGAGAGTGGGAGATCAATTTTTCTGAAGTTTGCATTCCTGGAATAGTTTGTTTGGTTTTTTTTTTGTGGACTACAGGGGACATATGGTATATACAGAGTATGCTGTGCAAAATTTACTGTCTTATTTCCAGCAGTCTGTGAATAACCCCACCAACTCATTATAACAAGTCCTTATTACACAAAAGAAATAAGGGCAGTAAGTCTACACTTACCCTTGAAATAAGAACAGGTTGACATAGTTATAACTTTTTGTGAGGAAGTTACCAAGAACACGAGTTGGATATCCGCAGCGTATCTGATATGCTGATAAGCCAAAATAAACACATTTCACAAAATACCAGAGCTGGGCAACTGTGTTCTGGCTAAATTTCCTGTAAAGGAAAAGATGGATAAAAGAAAATGATAAGCTTTGTATCTGTGTATGACCAAATTAGCTTGAAATGCTTTGTGCTTCTGGCAGTTTCCCTTTCCTGAGATCCTGTGAAAAGCCCGTGGTTTCTGACCCCATGGCAGGATTAAAATAGTCTTTGAAAGATGCTGAATGAGAAAGCCTATAAACAGCATCCATTGCCACCTCAGAGTAACAGGGCAGAGACTGGGAATAGGGTTCCCAAAGAGTGAGAGCCTGGGGCAGTGTCCTCTCCCTCTGGATGCTAGAGGTCCCTTTACACCCAACGCAGACTAGTCTTCCCTTGGCCCCCATGATGGCACATCACTCTGTGAGCCCTTGGGTAGTGGCTGAACAGAGGCAGTTTTAATGGCTATTTGTGTTCATGAGAGCACCTCATACAGGAATTTAAGACGGATTGACCTCTGAAAATGTTTTTCACCCTCCCCTGACTAAGTCTTATTCTGACAAATGGTTCAGGGACCATTTTTTGAGTTGAGTTGAGTTTTGAATATCTCTGAAGATGGAGATCCCATAGCCTGTCTGAGGAACCTGTTCCATTGTCTAACTACATTCAAGAGTTTTTCATTATATTTAACTGAAATTTCCCTTTTCCAACTTGTGCCCTCTTGACCTTTCTGAAGAAAACTTAGCTTCTTCTCAGTGCCCTCTTAATAGGTAGCTGAAGACAGCTCTTCACTTTCTCTTCTCCAGACTGAACTAACCCTGTTCCCTCAACATCTCCTCACACGTCAATTCCTCCATCCCCTCGACTATCTTGGTGAATATGTGCCACTTTTGGCTGCTGTTCAATAGCATGGTGGAACTGCAGGAGATGCCTCTTGATGGACAGGATTTGTCAGCCAGCCATAATCCAATATTTTCCATTAATCCAGCAAAACTATTTTTGTTAAGAAATTTGCAGCGGTTTCTAAGACTTAGTCTGACTTAGAAGGAATACAAGAGGTTTCAGATGCAGATTTGAGATTAACAACTTGATATAGATTTCACAAAAGCACAGAAAAAGTCAAAATTATTTTACTTCATAACATTTCTCAATGTGCAGTAGAAAAGAGATGCATTTGAAAAATGCATTCTTTTTTTTTTCAAATTTGGGCACAATTACTACTGCACTGAGCAAAACCAAAACATTTGTTTTTGAGATCAAGTGAGACCTTTCAGTTTTTCTTTACACTGTGCACCTTTTTTTTTTCCCCAGTAAAATGACTTGACTGTTAACTAAGTGTAATGTGCCCAGGTGATGCACTCAATTTCTCTGTACAGTCAATGGAGTGAGGTATATACTTCAAGGCAATTTAAAGTATCAAGAGAGGAGTTAGCCAAGCACTAGGGAGGGAACCTTAAGAGCTCTGCACTGCAGACTGAGGTGATAAGTGCCTTGAGCCATGCAATAAGAAATGTTAGATTTGGGGGTGAACCTGACCAGGTATGTGACACAAAATTTCATGCAGCAGGTAACCACCTCCACACCACCTTCAGAACCAAATGTCAGGAGCAGGGGAGGAGAAATTTGCTCTTCAGAAGGGACAAGAATTTTAGACATTTCTCAGTCTAAGGAGATTTAAATCCACAGTTCACATATTCCAGGAAAGTGCTAAATTATAAGTTACTCTAAGGGCGACATTTTCTACTTGCTCTTCTAAAGCTGCATGCAGCAGTCTAGGGAGCAGGGAATTGGATCAGAGGCCAACACTGTCTCAGCCGAAAGCTCTCATCACTCAGTTACAGGCAATTTCTCTTACACCTGCTTGCATTTTGGCCTAAGTTGAGAATATTTCTGTACATATATAACTAATCCTTCCTCAAAATTATACTGGCCAAAGTTATTGCTTTGGAAAGGCACTCCAACATTCTGCTTATAAATGAGACCAAGAAGAAACTTTTTCATGATTCCAAAGCCTAGCTGTAAACATATCAAATTTAAATGCAACTCAGTAGAGCATCAGTATTCAACCTATATTGTTTGTTTATAAAGGTTATACCTTTCTGTCACTCCAGGCAAGATAAAGAACATCCAGAAATGTATTCCGAAAACAAGGATGACCTGAAAGATGACCTTTCCCATGACAGTCTTTTTGAGGTACAGTGCTCGATCTACCACCATGGTACCAAACTGAATGAGCACCATCACCAAAAATGCCTCCGGGACCTGGTCCTCTGATAATGAAGAGGTGATATCTGCAGCAGCAGAGTGTTTCTGAAAAGGACAATACAAGGGTGGTCAAGGAAGAAGGACGCTCACATGATATTTAGTATCTACACCATGTAAATCCTGCTGAGGATTTAGATGCCTCTGTGACATACCCCAAAAGCCCAAAATCCAAACACAATGATGATGAAGTCCACTGTGTCTGCGAGGAACATCAGCACATACACATCAGTCACTGCACTGTAGTCTGGATGAATAAGATTGTAGAAAAACTGTCTGATGGGCACATACACCTGGAGAGTCCTAAAACAATATAGACCACAATGTGATTTAATAACATGTAGCTTGCACTGAAGAAAATAAAGGCTGAGTGTGCTATGATTAATATTTTTAAAGATATCTACAATGTACTCTGACAGCCTTCACAGGACTTCACAAACACCAGTCCTTTGTTCTGATTGCTTCTAAACCACTGTATTAGAATTTGTTCAGTAGAACTGTACATAGCCAACCAAGTTCACATGGGATATTTAGCTTTTTTTATCAGGCAGATGCTATTTGAACAGCTGCCAATTTTTCTGACGTTCAGCTGCTGGGACATCTGCATACAATGAACAGCATACAATGAACATACTTAGCAGTAGTAACCTGCTCTCTTTAAAATGCTGGTTTACTGCTTTACTCATTGGACCCTCCCCTCAGACCCACGTCACTCCTCATATTGCTCACTTTTTAATTGTAAAGGCCTTGGCTTTGATCATTTGTTCTCTAAACTTTTCCATAAGAAGCTCTTTTCTGGATTTTTGCTTGATGCTTAACACGCTGCTTCCTTTCTGACTGCTGTTCCGTGTACTGGTACTTCCTGAAAAAAAAAAGGAGAGGGAAAGAAAAGCCAATTCAAAATAAAAGTTTAAATGCAAAAACTAGAAGGTAATAAATCTTGAGACTTCCACCCCATATACAAGTCTCACATTTGAAAGAAGCTTTGAGATGAATTCTTTTTTTCCCCAATATGATAAAATCTCGTGAGCATCTAGTAAAGGTTTCATCACTGGTATATCAAAACTTGACTAATAAGTATAAAAAGAGAAGACTAGTGATAAAGGCAAGTATTTAATTAATCTGATTCAGTCATCTCAATTGGTAATACATACATTTAGGCTAGAATAATCCTGCCCTTTTTACAAGGTAGGACGGGTAATCTGTTTCAACATACCTAATAAAAACTTTTCTCAGTTCAGGTATCATCAAATGTAGATATGAAAAATACATATGCTTTACATTTCCTCTAGCTGGAGATTATGCTGAACCAGAATTTCTGGATCTGGGCCACACTGAGCATTCCTTTCCCAGCTTTTGGATAATGTAATTTTAAAAGCATAATGAATCACAAAGTAGGGCTCTCCATTTGAACTTTAAGAAGGCTTGGAGTGTGTTCAAACATGAAGTTACATTGGTTCATATCCTACTTCATCACTGAGAAGCAGCAGCATTCAGTAGCCCCTGGGAGCTCTGCAGCAACCAGCACAAAGTTTCAGCAGAATGATTCTATGGGAAATGAATGTTTGCTCTTCAAATCCCAGAAATGCCATGACATTTACCTCTCTTAGATCTGTGTGAGGAGAAGCTGGACCTGTGTGAAAGCTGTGATATGCTGCTAGAGCTCTTCCTCCTGATGGCAGTCTGTTGCTCAGGGAAGTGGACATGGATGGACTCCACTGATGCAGCAAGATTGACAGATTTCAATGAGGCAGAAGAGTCTCTCCTGCCTCCTGTCAGAGAGAGCTCATCATCGGTATCCTCTTTATTACTGGAGCTGTCTCCTTTCTCATCTTCATCCCACAGTCCATGGCACTAGTGGGAAAAGAAGAAGAGAGCATATCAACCTTGTATTTCTGACACGTCTGTATTTTTCACAGGCATTGCTAAACTCAGTCTCATGTTCACAATGGGGAATACTAATTCATTGTGTTGGATATCACAGAATTACTTAGGTTGCAAAAGATCTTTTAGATCATCAGTTCAACCGTTACCCTATCACTGCCAAATCCACCACTAAACCATGTCCCTTCAGTGCCACATCTACATGTCTTTTAAAAATCTCCAGAGATGGTGACTCAACCACTTCCCTGGGCAGCCAGTTAAATATTTATTAACTCTTTCAGTGAAGAAATTTTTCCTGATATCTAAATGAATGACCTTCCTATATCACAAGTGACTTAAAAAGTTATAACTAAATATATATATATAAAATAAGAAACTATTATGAACCCAGATTACCTTTAAAATGGATCTGTGGAAGAATAAAGCAAGAAGCTGAACAAGATCATAGTGCACGTAACCCTCTTTCTTCTCAATGCCAATAATATTGGGGGGATGGTAAGGTTTATCTTTTGTGTAATCCACATGTTTATTCCAAGGAAAGAAGCCAAACTGGAAGAAGTACTTGATGACAATGGCCACCTGTTCAGAAACAAAACACACTTTGGGTGTTTTATAAGCATGTCAGATATAATAGCCTCGGGACATTAAGAGTGGAGAAATATGACTATTCTGTCAGTTTTTTGAGAAGATAAACAAGCATATTCATTGCCAGAGAGGAATAACACTACACATCTCTTCAGTAATAAAGTCAATCAACATTCACCAACAGATGATGCTCAGTGGTACTTGAGATACCACAAGCAGTGATTACTGTCTCTTGATTAACAATTACACAGTAACTGCTTGCAAATGGTCTGTTCTTTTGACAACTGCATTTTGTGCCAGGAAGGATATTGCTCATTGCAATGAAAAAAATAACAAACATCCTTCCATACCACAGAAATTGCTGGGGATGATAGCAAATATTTATATTAATATGAAGGGCTAGAGGCCCTTGACTCTAGAGATCAAAATCAGAAAACAGACCATGCAAGACTTAAAATTACCTTTTCTGTGTTAGACATGGGGTTGCAAAAAACAGCAGCATACCTCAGTATAGACAATGGCAGTCATCCAGAAACGTTTGCTTGGCCGAGGAACAGACAGCATGGCCCACAGGAATATAAGGATGGGAAGTACCAGGGTTATCATGGAGGCAGAGATCATGTGGTTAAGGATGATCACAAAATAGCACACCATTTCGGACCGGGCCACCAGAGTATTGTACAGGGCATAAATAAGGAGCAAGACTCGAGGCTGACCAACATAAAACTTCTCTGACTCCTCCAGCTCATCATCATGAAACATCCTGTGAGGAGTAGAGTACCGTAAATGAAATGAAAATGAACTTCACAAGTTCATTCATGCTGTTCAAATTGCTACTATTTTTCCTTTTGAAAATATTAAATTCTGCTGCTTAGTTCAATGGAGGGAAAAAATAAAAAAGGGATTTAGTATTATAAACAAATAGCCTGATTCTAAGTTCAGAAAACAAGAATTTCTGGCAAAATAACTAAAAACACTGTTATTCAGCTTTTAAATTTACCCAGGGTGTCGGCCTGGCTTAAGAACTTCTACAAACACCACTTTCCTACAGCTGCCCAACCAACATGTCTCATGCAAATCACACCATGCTGCTGTGAATTCCTATCTGATTTATCAACACAGATAGGAATTTGGAAAGAAAACAGAGGTACATCATGAGACCTACGTTATGAATAGTCCCGGGACATAAGATTAGAACATAATATATGTCCTTGAGTATTAGATATGTCCAATCTTTACAAGACTTAAATAAATATAAAAGGCAGTGACTTTCATACACATTCGTAATTCTCTCTGCTTTTCATAAAGAGTGTCCTGGTCTGAGAATAGATCTTACTGAAAAGCAAAAATTACTATGGAAAACCAGAAGACAAGACACTGCATCTGACAAAGTCAGATCTACATATCCTCTCTCTCTCCAGCTGCAGTCAGGCTGAAAGATATTTCTATGGTTTAAGATTTTGTCCCTGCATTTGGGGGAGCTCTCCCCATCTGAGTCAGGCCAGAAAGCAGATGAAGAAGTGCAGTGGCACCATCCCCACCTCAGTGCTGGTTGTGCTACTGAGCACAGTGTCTAATGGGCAAAGAGAGGAACTTATGAAAGTACTTAGCAAGGTGGTCTCTCTACACAGTTCTCAGCTCCTACTGGCTTTAAAAGAAAGTGCCGAAGGCCAGTTTCCCTTATAGTAATCAAAAATAATTAAAGGAGAATCTTTTCCCAGATAGTCCTGGAGGAAACTCACTTGAAATCACAACTGCCTGGAGAAGAGAAGCCTTCTCCACAATAAATGCTTAGAAAAGCCCTTGTCCCCATGATAATTGCAGCACAGAAATTTGGTGCTAATTGGAATAATTAAATATGATATCTAGGGAGAAAAATTTAAAAATCAGTAATTAGAAAAACTGCACAGGAAATTAGCTTCTTCCCTTAAACCAAACTTAGAACATGGTCTGTATCAGAAACTGCAGGCTAGTTCTGAGACAAAAAACCAAAGTAATGACAAAACTTTACACATTGTGACCAAAAATCTTTCCTTGTCATAAGGTCTTACTTGTTCAGAAGCAGCTCGCTAGCTGTTAGCTCATGCGTCAGTGGGGGGAGAATGGTATCAAGTTTGTCCATCCGGCTGTCATCTGGGCTCACCATCATGAGACTCTTACCAGCCGAGTCATCTGGGGACCCAAAGGGAAGATGTTCAAAGCTGACGGCTTTGCTATAGGAAGGTGGGGCTTCTGCATTACTATCCACCGTGGAGTACAATGGCACATCGGTATCAGGAGTGTAGGCAGCTCCTTCTGAATCCAGGCTATAATCTTCCACCTCTTCTTCCTCCAACTTTGATGCAGAATGAGGTCCTTCCTCTTCATGCTCCCCTTCTACCTCCTCAATGGTTTCTGTTGTTCCCTGACGAGAATAGAGCAAGGTGACCTGCGTAGGTTCACTGTTGGAGATGGATGAAGAGAGTGAGCTGTGGTTTACAAGACTCACAACCAAGCAAAATTTGTTAATTGTACCTTTATGCAGACAGCTGAGCAACCCCACTGTATTCCTAGGCCTTCAAAGTTCATATGATCTGATAGAAAAGATAACATCATGATCTCCTCTTACACAGATGGAACATCTGGGTCCATCTGCTCCCTGAATGACATCCCACTGAACTCACAATGATTCATTATGTTTTCACAGCAGTAAAAGGCAAAAAAGAAGAGAAACTACACTAACTTTCTGAAAGTAGTTCAAACACTTTCTGACCAGAGTCAAGACTTGCTATTACATCTATTTAAGGCATGCTCCATGGTGAATGATAGGCAGCCATGGGATTCCTTCTACACATGGTGCTTTTAACAACCCCTGTATGGGTGTTGTATGCGACTGGAACATGAGCTGAACACACACATACCAACTCTAATTTCAAATAAAAGAATGTGTAAATTGCTGACATGAAGAAATACAACCTGGATTACCAAACTGTTCCAGTAACAGGGTATCTTGCTTACCTTTAGATTGCTCTATGTTCTTCAGTAAAGTCTTCATTTTTACTTTATCTGCCTGCTTTACTTCTGCATGTACCTGTTTTCTTTTTCAACTGTCCTTATTCACTCTGATCAGTTTTCTGCTTGATTCACCTTCCTTATTCTCGGCTTTGCATAGGATCATAGTATGGTTTGGATTGGAAAGGACCTTAAAGATTATCTAGTTCCAACCCACCTGTCGTGGGCAGGAACACCTTCCACCAGACCAGGTTGCTCAAAATGCCATCCAACCTGGCCTTGAACACTTCCAGGAATGCAACATCCACAACTTCTCTGGGCAACCTGTTCCAGTGTCTCACCACCCTCTGAGTGAAGAATTTGTTCCTAATATATAATCTAAACTTGCTCACTTTTAGTGTAAAGCCATTACCCTTTGTCCCTACACACTTTACATACCCTTGTAAAAAATCCCTCGCTAGCTCTCTTTTAGACTTCCTTTAGCTTCTTGAAGGTTGCTATGTGGTGTTCCCGAAGCCTTCTCTTCTCCAGGCTGAACAGCCCGAGCTACCTCAATCTGTCTCCATAGGAGAGGTGCTGCGGCCCTCTGACCATCTTTGGGGCCCTCCTCTGAACTCACTCCAACAGGTCTATCTCCTTCTTATGTTGGTTGTCCCAGAGCTGAACGCAGTAGTCCACAATCACTTTCTCTCTTAATGCTCTGTGTACTGCAACAGTCTCAATTGTTGTAAATTCATGTAGCCTGATGACTCCAGACGGGAATCTGAATGTCATATTTGTTGGCTCTGCTTTTACCCTTTCCATCCTTCACCAGTATTTTTTCACTTCTCCCCTCAGACATCACTCTTTCTCTTTTTAGTCTCTATTCCAGTCCTTCTCCATAGGTTAGACAACAGGTATCTACAGGTTAGACAACTCAGTGTCTTTTGTTGGCTGCATCTCCTTGTATCTCAACAGAGACAAAACTAGTTTTCACACAGCTCCTATGAAATGAGCAATATTTTTACCTAAAGTATAACCTTTTACAGAAAACTGGAACTGGCAAAGCCATCTGGCACTACCTTCTGCCAAAATTAAAAACTAAGTTCCATCTCTTTTTTTTTTTCACTGCTTATAAACTTATTGTGGCTATGTTAGAACACTTTATTTGTAGCAGCATTTTAATTAGAACATGTCACACTTATGATGACGTGTGCTTTGATGATTCACGGCAACACTTGTCCTGGTTAAAATGCACAAAATCATAAAAATCCATAATTTCAAAACTGAACGACGCCAAAAATTTGTAAACCACTTTCAACACTGAAAGGCGATGATTCAATATGCCATAAAATTTCATATTTATAATACTAGTTGAAATACTGCTTCTCAATGCCATCTCTGGTTTTTACCTGCTAAAAAATGAGTGAACAGCTCTGAACAGTTCTCTCTTTCGTTGGATATTAATATTATTCACTATCTTTTCACAGCTATTTTCCCATTCTTAATTCCAACACCTTACTCAGTGGTAAAGTAATCAAAACATATTTAGCAATCTTTCCTATATGGGGAAAACTAAAAATTGAAAAACCAAGGCCAACATTGCCTATCTTAGTTTCTAAAATTAGACATTTATTTCCATTTTTAGAATAACTGATTAGCTGAGAAACTTCCAGCTTCCAATTTAAGAACAAGCATCAGCTCAGTAACTCTGAAAATCAGACACCTTCTTAGCTGATTAAATACAGACTTCAGCCTGTTTTTAGACAACCAGTGTAATGTAATGGAGCAACTTTTAAAATTACGTGAATTAAGGATGAAAAATAGAACAAAACAAAAAAGAGAATAAGAAGTGAAACAACAAATGAATCCTAGATTATGATCCTGACTTTGAATCTCAAAACCATGCCACAACACAGAAGGGAGTAAAGCTTCCATTAACCATGCAAACCACTCTGCACACCATGTATCTGCAAAAGCAAATTCATGTACACTGCAGTAAGTATAATGGTATGGGTAAACGAGTGAACAAAGCATGCATGAGTTAAGCACCTTGACACTATACTGCCACTGTCAGCTGATGAGGAGGACATATCCATGCTCTGCATTTTACGAAGCCTAGGTCGAGCGCGCTCACTTGTTTTAGGAACAGTGTCTGGTCCATCTAAATCATCAAGGGTTGACTGCCTTGAGAACAGCATGGTTGCTTCAGTGTAGCAGCTAGCAGCGCAAACAGTTATAAAGACAGTGTTAAATACAAATGGTATTACACATGGTTCAGTAAACAAATATGCTCGCCATGCAGCAAAACACTGACACAGAGAGAAAAGGTTCAGAGAGAAGATAAGGATTTGTTTAGAGTCACCATGAAAACACATTTCTACGCTCAGCTTGCCCATGGTCAAATTCATATAGGGGTTACAGAAGGGTAACAACCATCTATTCATATTCAAGAAGATATGAAACCAACAGAGTGCTCTACATGCTTTCCAGGGCACAGACTTACATATGTGAGCAGGTTTTATTTTGGTTTTTTGCTCCTAAAATTTCCAAATTCCGTAAGAGTGTTTTGGGAAGTGATCTCCTCTGTACATATTCTATTTCATTAATGATATACTGTGCTGAACCTTTTCGTACAGGTACAAGACAATTTCCTAAAAGAGCCCTTAAAACTGAATAAGCTCATATTCCACAAATAGCAAAATAGCTATCAGACATTGGCTAATCCTCTTTCTGAGCCAAAGAGCCTAATCAGATATGTTACTTAGCCAGTAGATGCATGCCAAATACAACCTGCTCTGCATGGGATGGCTTTTATTTTGATATTTACTAGGAAGCCCTGATGATTCTTTCAAGAAGATTTAATTTATTTCAATCACAGCTTAAAGTATTTCAAAACTGGTAACATGCGCATCTTGAGATAAAGAACAGATATAAATAATCCTTATAAGTAAACCCTTATCTCCTTTCACTTATCAAATACAACAGGACACCAGAGACATACACCATACATTGAGCATTTACGTGTTACTGGAGAAAAGAAGAACTGGATGAGTTATGAGAAAGAAAGTACATAATTAAATACAAGCATCTAACATAGCAACAGGAAAGAAGCAAATACCTTAATGACATATGGTAGGCAAGAGGATTATTTCTCCTGTAAAAATCTTTGAAAAACACAGATGTCTATGAAATGAGTTGAGTGACCTGGTGTTTTAATGCATGTAGTGACCTGCCTGAATCTCTCAAACAGAATGAGAGAAGAAGGAATCACAAAATGCAGGATTTACGCTCTACTTTTCTTCTTTTGAGTCCAGCTGTGTTACACCTGAGTAGCAGCAGGGACTTTGCTTCTTTGGCAAGCATTATGTTTGTCCAGGGGCATAGAGAATTAGGAAAGTGGTCAGAAAGGAAGCACAATGATGTTTTCCATGTTACTTTGGTTTTGCTAGCTTGAAGTGAGGAAAAAAAATCTCCTGGCCTGAAGTGACAGTTTGCTATTATCGCCTTAAGGAAAATGGGGAGGAAACAGCAAAAAGAAGGAATTATTCTTAGGCCTACCCTCACTGATGATGTTTTTTGACAGAATAGGCTGAGGCTGAAAGGATACCTTGGTCTTTGAACAGAAGAAAAGAATCACCAAGATACCAAAAGTACTGTGAAATATTTTCTTTAAGAACAGTCTTAATGGCAGGGGCACCTCTGTCCTGCCAGTTTACTTGGACAAGACCCTTTACGGGCCACTTCATTATTTCTGTGCGTGCACAAAGGCACACAGGGTCCTCCAGACAAAACCTGAAGGGCTGTCTGCATGGTGCATGGTTTTGATGAAGCAGAAAATGCTGCTTCCTATGGGAACAGGAGATCTGCCCTAGAGGCCTGATTCAGCAGCATGGGAATCGGTTGAAGCTGTTTTACTAACTTGGGAGGGTCTTGAGGGAGGATGTTTCCCTCTGCACATACACATATGGAGTAAAGCCAGGCCATTGCTTTATCAGTGAGGTTTTGCTGCTAAAATATGGGGAGATAGCAGCAAGTAGACAATATAGTTTTGCATATTGCCTTTCTGTCTATGTGTTACATTGACACATAGACAACACATGTTATGCATGTGTTATTTTAGATCTCAAGGGCTGAGTTTATTCTTTTCAAGGGAAACACCTATTACTAAGGTGTTGAAGTATTTTAAATGCAGACATAGTTCAAAGGGAACTTTCCAAGAGCCTTAAGCAGAGCAGCTGTTGAAATCAAAGTAGCACGTGCCCGTTCATATATTTTCTATGGAAGAAACATATGCCAGCTGCTCTCCCAGACATGGAAGTCCTGACCTGGCTCCCAGAAAATCAAAGGAAAAATATCTAGTAATCCCAATGGATAAAAACAATGCCTTCAATGTTTGGTTTAAAACTGTTTTAAATGAAGAATGAATCATCAGAATAATTATTGACTGAGCAGCTGCTCTGTATCCTCGAATGTCAGGATATGTGTATGAGACAACACTTGCAGTACAGTCTGTATATTCTTTATGTACTTTAGGGACATGCTTCCGAACATGGAAGAACTGAGAACACCAGTAAAGTGTAGAGATTTACACTGGACAAAGCTGGTGTTGACTCAAGTAATTGACTGCCATGTAAATTTGATTCAAGTATATCTTCCTGAATGACTTTTCAAATTCGTGTTGTTGGAGACCTTGAAAAGCAATAGCTTCTTGAAATCACTCAAGGACTAGGTATTTTAAATTGGATGTTCATTAAAAGCCCTGAGTTCAAACATTTTATATAAAGTTGATCAGGCATTCAGTTCAAATGCGAATATATATAGCGCAGAGTTGTTTTTATCCTCAATGAGTGGGAAATTTCTAAGTTAATGACTTCCTTTTCGCTAAACAAATTTACCTTTCCCAAAGAGTTTATTAGCTTAAGGGTTGACTTACAAATTTTTCTGGGGTGGTTTTTCTTTTTTCTGTCCATGGGCTGGTTACTGAATGGCATTATCTGTTTTAACTACTACATTCCCCACACCTGCAAGTAAAAATCCCAAACAATTACTAACAGTCCTAAACTGGACTTTGATCCAGCCCAAGTGGGGATTCTCCCTTTATCCTTTCTCCTGCCTCACTAATCAAAAGTTACTTCTCCAGTACTCCCTGTCTCAAGCCTTATTGTCCCTTCTGGTGAGGGAAACATTAACAAAAAGTGATGTTCAAAAAAACACTCAGACTACACTTGTATATTTACTCTTACAGGAGGGTCAGAGGCTCCCACCTGCAGCTCCTATAAAAGTCTACACAAAGGTAGAGTTGGGAACTGAAGATGTTATCTGTGATGGACAAAAATGAATACAAACTGAACTGAATACAAACCCTTGGATATCACAAAATCTGACTTAGGACCTGTGTCTAGCTGCTGCTACATAACAATAGGTAAAGTCCAATACGGGTAGCCAACTAGTTTTAGTAAGTTCCCAATCACCTTACAGAAATTCATAAGCTGTTTAACCTAATAAGCAGTTCGTCAGTCAAATGAAAACAATCTGCAGCAAATACTCTATCATGCTACCTCCCAATCCCTTCTGGTGGTATTCCTCAAATAGCCTGGTAAGGATCAACATCAGTCTCTTCTCCTTCTGGCCCATGTGAACTTTGCACTTTGCCTTTAGGATACATAAAGAGAAACCAAACAAATACTTTGTGAAAACCTCATTTTACCTCTAGCTACTCAGCAGAAAAATGACTGAGAATAAGTGAGAGCTCAAGTAAAAGAGAAAACCCCACAAAGGATACTATACAAAGGTCCTTTTAGAACTTTATTTAGGGTAAGAAAAACATCCCTGGATTAGACTTATGACGGTCAGCTCTGAATGTCACAAGAAATTTACAGTTCCTAGAACTGATCAGGAGGGTTCTCTCTAGATATGCAGTGTTTAGAGTACTGAGCAGATACCTACAGTAATTTCTGTCCTGAGTAGTAAGGATTATGTCTTGTTATAATGGAATAGCTTCTGTGCTTCAGCATTCCTGTGAACTTCTGGACGTGCTTACCTTACTCGTGGACCTAATGTCCACTACAGAATTTTGTGTAATACAACCAAAGGATAAATGGAACAGCAACACTCTTCCCCTTCCCAAAAGTTTTCCACTGCAACCTAAGATCCCTGATCACAGGGAATCTTTAGATTTAATTGGTCCAGTAAATTACATTTACTGGAAATCATTACTTTGAAATATAACATGCCATCTTCTCTTGTTTGGATATTCAAAAAAATATTACTCAATAAACTCACATGAAGTTTAAAACATTTCACACTTCCAAAAAAGGTCAAAAGCACTTCTGTAATCCCTGAAAGAGATATGCAAGGGTGCCACAATAAACAGATGGCATTATCATTCAATCAACAGACTCATTATTGCTTCCTCTATTATTATAGCAGACGTCCACAATTTGTAAATACTCAGTGCAAGAATATTTGATTGTTCATTACCAGAAAGAGAATATGAGATTAGAGAAATCAGTTCTAATACTGCCTTTGCTATTCCTTTGTTGATAAATCCTGTGACTTCTTCTAAGGAAATGGAGATGACAGAAACACATGTTAAAAATTTAACTTTTTCTGTTGCAAAGCAGAACCACAGAATCACTGAATTCTCTGAGTTTGAAAAGAGATCTTAAATATGTAAAAGTGTGATCAAAGCAGGGTGAAAAATGGGTGGTTATTCTGAAAAAATGGCATAAGCGGAGCTCAACACTGGATACAATCTCATTGAAGAAGTAAAATCTATATATGAAAATTACAAGATTTGTTTTTCCTTTTTATAATTAATTTTGGAATTGGCTTCCCTTTGTTTATAGTTAAAGTTCCTGATAAACATGATTGTATAATAATGATAACTTCTTCTATCTACAGTAAACAGTGTGACCAAAAACTATATAATGAAAGCAGGACTGATATTACTATTTATTCTTTAGGTGAGACTGAACTTTGTAGAGTTATAACCTGCCCTGCAAATATCCAAGTGGTTCCAAGAGAGCTGGTTAATAGAATTTGATTTTATACTTTTTCTCACATCATTTGACTCCTGTAAAACTTTGAGACAAAACATAAGGTTTGCTTAGTTGGATAACTAGCCACTGAGAAAGATTTGCTCAGATTTGATGTTTTTACTGGAGTGAACCTCTCAAAGTCCAGTGCTTACCCTGGGGAGAAATTTGTGGATATTTTGTTGAAGCATAGTACTCATAGACACTCAAACTTGCTTTTCAATAATAGCAAAGGAAGACAAGCCCTCATTATTTTCAGTCTGCTGACATCTACCCATATGTCATTAGTAACAGCTAAGAATAATTTACTGTACACAGAAGGTTCTGGGTTTGCTGGGAGTATCAAACACAATATGATACTGCCCACTTCAGAGAAAAACAGGAGACAGCAGAAGGCAATGGATTATAAAACAGCTGGATTTCCAAAGCCCTCCTTTCTCCCCCTCATGTTGGACAATTTCTGCAGTATCTTAATAGTCAAGAACACCAGGGGCATGGTGGGAACAGGCTGTCTCTGTAAGAGAAGAAAGTGCATGTGTGTGCCTCTGTGTTCATGAAGCAGCAGGAGCATGCAGTAGTTTTGGCAAGGGACTTGACGGCATCTGTTTGCAAAAAGAAATGACAATGGTGGTTTTCCTGAACTAGTATGGGTATTTGATTAACAAATGTGTAGCTCTGTTGAACTGTAATCATAGCAGTTAGGAAATCAGGCTTTTAAAACATTTTTTGCCCTATGGATATGAGAGGGGAATTTTGTCCTCCCAAAGGCAGAATCTCTTTCAATGTAAAGCCTTTTTTGATTTCAGGGCAACAGACAACAATTTATTTTACAAAGACAAAACATTCACAATGAATGATCATTCCCCACACTACTTGCCTGAATTCCTAAACCACTATCCAAGAAGCAACTCCAGCTTATTTTCTATTACTTTTCACGAGAACAGAACCCCTGCCAATGATTCCTAATTGTAGGGGGAACAGAAAGCAGTGGGGTAGTCATGCAGTGGAAAAGGAGTCAAGCTAACAACTGAGTCCACCACTATAAAGGAATAGTAACATGTAGCAGTTTTAACTATTAAAATGGAAAAATCAAACCAAGAATTCAACGTTGATCAGAAAGTTCATCAGTACTTAGATGTTATCTAGTATTAGGTCTACTGCATGAACCTGCTATCTTTCACAAAATAAAATTAAATCAATACCTGGAGATACTGTCACGAGAAGCTGCTGAATCTAAGCTATCCATTCTTTCAGATGCTTGCAAACCAGAAGCTTGACTAGGATTTTTATCAATTGAGTCCAGTCCCGACTCCTCAGAAAGTTTCATCATGTGGTTCTGGTAATACAAATGGATGCTCTCCCGTGTTGGAACATTTCCCTGCGGAAGAGAGTAGAGGTAGACGTACATTGCAGGGGGGAAGTGTATTCTTCAAGAAATTAGTTTCTTCTGTCATTTGGCAAGGAACAGATTAAGGACTGTGCAAACAGCTGCCTAGTAAATAATAACTCCCATTTGTAGTTGCTTTTCAGAGTGCAAGTCAGATTCTGACTTAAACTACCATGGCACAAAGTGTTTGGTTTTCAAGCAAAACTGGAGCAACCCATGTGGTTTCACTATATATAGCCACCGCAACTCTGCTGTATGGACTGCAGATTATTCAGCATGAGAATGAGGTGTGGACTGAGACCATTACTCAGTTTGTACTTCAGCAACTTTTGAGGTATCTCTTTTAGATAGCTTCACTGACTCTAAGAAAACTCATACATCTTATTAATGTCCAGTAGCAGTATTTTTAAACAGAAAAAAAATGGAACAGGTCATGTACAAATTGATCTAGATTTTCATTAGTGTCCTAAAATAGAATTTGTTCAGGAATTATGGACACAGCTGAGAAACCAGGAAAAATACACCAAAGACTACTCTTTCTCTGTGATTTCACAATCAAGCAAGTTCATGAAAAGATGGTTTTATTAACTGTCAGCCCAGATCTGGGCACAGAATCAAGTCTTTCTGGCTATGATATTGCAATCAGAATTCTAAAGGTGTGCTGTAAGAATAAAACCGACAATTTTATAGACTGTTCTTAGGTAGAAACACATCCAACTCATTCAACTAGCAGTTGCATTGACTGCAGATGATACACTGAGAGGGGAGATTGCTATTCTTGAACAGTCATTTTTCTGACTTATAATGAAGCCTTATGCAAGGACTTCTTCCAGCTAAAATAATAAAAGTAGTCCAAAATATGGCCTGTATTTCCTTTACTAATATTATTAGTTTCTATTATTTCAACTCTGGTCCTTCACAGTAACTCAAAACTACAATATTCAAAATCTGATGTTTTGTGGAAAAAAAATTAAATCTTAAGAACAAAATCTGACACCCAGGTTTTTAATTAGGTTTGTTTGTATACAAGCTGTGTTGCTTCTGCAATGATAAATGTTTGTGCCATTACGACAGCCTGACTTGAAACTATGTCACAGGTTACATTCTAGCTCCACAGCAGGCCTGGAATAAAGGATAAGAGTTGTGACAGGAAAAGGGCCTCACAGCTGATGGAGGACTCAATTTCAGGTTCTTCTGCAGTTGGAAGAGATACCAAAGGAATTCATACATCAGATTAACTGTCCTCAACTCTACATTGGACAAAGAAACATGTCACCATGAGGGCTGCAGTGAGAGCCTCCTTTCTTGGGCAGCAATGACAGTCATGTGGCTGCTACAGAGACTTAGTGATGCTACAGAAGGGCCCCTAGTATCAAAAGATTTAGGATTGAAGTAGGATATACCAGCCTGTGCAAGGACATATGGGATCTATCTTAATCAAAGTAGCATCCTACTAACATGCAATTGAAATATATAAATAAATACTAAACCTACTGGGAACAAAGCATAGGAAAAACTCAGAAAGTTGAGGTGAGAAGTAGTAAATAACAATTAAAATAAGGTCTTGAATAAGTAATGGCCAGAGAAAGGCAGTTAGCCTGGTTTCTGCATAAATTTTAAAACTGTAAGAATCAGGGGCAGTGAGAAGGAATCATATTGTGCCATCACACATTGACAGTGGCTGGACAATAGAAGGCTTTATTGGGGTCAAGAGTAATAATGTGTTGTTGACCTTTTTGACTAATTAATCCCTGAGACAGTCTTCGGCTTTTAACAAAAACTAGAAGGAACTAAAAATGCCAGATTTCCAAGAAACAGTTGGGTAGTGAGTGACATATATAAAAATACCAGTGCTTAAAATGAGAGCTTTATCCACCTTCAAGGTATCATCTATTTATACCTGGAAGATCCAAATACATTTCTATTTACTCTAGCAGCATTAATCTTTGATAATAATGGGCTTTGCTAACGCACAGCTAGCTTGTGAAGGACCACATAGCTTCATCATGACTAAAGAAATTTATGCCTATATGTTGTCATTCATTTCTAATGCAAGTTGGTCTACAAAAAGACTGAAATACGTGGACTGAGGTAGTTTTTGAGCTGTTTAAAATGCTATGCCTTTTCCTCCCTTCTTGAATTTATTTTGTCCCCTCAAAACCACACTATGTCACAAAAGTGTTTCAGACAAACTCTTATATCAACCTCTCAAAGAATTACTTTTCCAATAATTTATTTTGTGTCCAGATAATAAATAAAATACTTTATTATTTATGTATTTATAAAACATCAAGCAGTAAAATGTAGGGGGCATGTTTTAGGGATGCTGGAAGGGGCATCCTGGGAATTGAAGTCCCTAATGTACTCCAACACACATGGGCACTGGGATACCACATGGTGATTGCTTAAGAGAATCACGTGTTGTTTTAAAGTGCATAGAAAAAGTGCTGTTTGCTTCCAGTAAACGGATTTGGTTGTGTGGACCCTCAACTAACCAGGTTTTGTGGTTTATTATTTATTATATTAATAAATGCCACAGTGAAAGAGTCCAGGCGTATTTTTAAAACGCATGTATAAGTGAGATTTTTATAATTTTACTCCTTACTATGGTGATCTGAAAAGATATCCTTTCACTTTTCACCAAGCTGGAAATGGCATTAGCAGACAAAATAGACCAAAGGCATTACCTTCTTAATCTCCCTGGTCAGCATACAGCGCTCAATTCTTAGCACAGTGGAGATATCGATGTGTTCTCTTGAGATGGAATTAAGCCAAGCTGTAAAACTGTCTAGTGTTGCTAGGAAAAGGACCCAAGTAAACTTCAAGATATTAAATATCCTCTTGATGATGTTATCTAAGGGAGAGAAAAAGCAACAGAGAGTTAATGAACACAAATATCTTTTATTGTACTTTTGTCTGGAGTTAGATTCATTTTTCCTTCATTGTCTAATAATAACAATCCAGTCTGTGAGCCCCTGTCATACTATGGAATCTCTGAAGATGGCTAGAGGCCTTTTGGCTGTCTGGACCATTTTCTGACTGTATGCCTAGGCTTATCATCTGGAATCCCTTTTCCACCCTGTAAGTCCTTGATCCTCCAATCATTAGTCATACTAACAATCCCTGATTTTAGAGACACAGTATGCACAGGTCTGTAAAATGAAACCCAAGGATGTGAGTATCTCCTGAGAGTATTCAACATCCCCAGGTCCTGTGATCTGAAAAACTGCTCAGCCAGCCTGTTGAGTCAGACCTCTTAACTGTCTGTTTACTTGTGTGTGTTTCTTTCTGCAGAAACTTGGCCTTTTGTGCTTGAACCTTGCTTAGCTGAGTTTTAAAGTCTAACCTGCCTAAAAAGTCTTTTAATCTCTCCCAGTTTTTCCAGTCTCCTAAACACACATCTTTGTATTTACTTTTTTCAAAGCCTCTGTTTTTCTAAATAGGCTGCACTGTGTCATCAGTGATCTCAGGTCAACTAGAACAACTAGGAAAAATAACAATTTATAAAACTTTATTCTTGCACCATTTTGGCAAAACAGTACACTTTCCCATGAATAAGGCTTGTGGGTTTATACAAACAATAGTAGCTTTATTTTGCTCAACACATCTGTCTCAAGTTAATTTCTCATTTCAGTAGTTCAGTCAGCATTAGTAACTGCATTTCTCATCCAAAAAGCAGCACTTTCAACATATTGTTCTTCCACTCACAACCATACACACCACCCTACAGTTCTCATATCGTGTTGAAAGTGTTCAAAGCCGTGTTGGATGGGGCTCTGAGCAACCTGGTCTAGTGGGAGGTGTCCCTGCCCACAGCAGGGGAGTTGGAACTAGATGATCTTTAAGGTCTCCTCCAAACCAAGGCATTCTATGATTCCATGAATCTATGAAATACTAAAAAAATTCTTTCCAACTAGCCAGTTCCAGAGCTAGTTGTCCCTGCTAGGTTCTAAAGCCCAGAGCACCAGTATAAAGACGAATTTTAGATTAACCAGCCTAAGAAATAGCAGAAAACTGTCAACAATCTGCCATGCAGGGACAAAATATTTGACGTAGATACTAAGGAGCCAATTTGTGTGCTAAAGCATGACCCTTCCAACAACCTCAGTTCTTTGCTGTACCACAAGATGGCATGCAAAACTCTATGGAGCTCACATTAACTCCTTACAAAGACTGCAAAGGTGAAGCTATAATAAAGCAAAAGATTTCCTGAAGAGGAACATGCCCATGTCTGTGGGTGTGCAGGCAGGGTTGTATCCATGTATATGTGTAGAGAAAATGAAGAAAAAAATCATTAGTGGTACGTTCCTGAAAAGCAGATGCTGAAATGGTAGTTTGTACCATTTATCTGAGCAATGTCACTGAATTGGTCTGCTAAACACAAACATAAGAGCATTTAGCCCCTTCTCTTGGTCATATCATTAATTTAATGATATTTTGCCCTTTTTTTTCAGGCCTTTTCTATGTAGTTTAAAATTGGAGATATTGTATGAGCTATCTACTTAATACATGCAGGTCTTGAAGTTAAGGAAATCTCACCATTAGAAATTAAATGTAAAGCTGTTTCTACTTCAAGGACCATTAATTTCCTTTGAATTGCCGATAATAGTATGAACAGGTAAAAAGAAAACAGCACTCATACACAAAAATATACAACATGTAAATATTCTTTTTTAATCCACAGTCTTCTTCTCTAATATATAATTTCTGCTACTGACCTCAGGAGAAGCACAGCTCACAGGTTAAAATTTTCTTTACTGTTGACCATCACTGGTCTCACCATGGTGCCAAGCAGTTCCAGTCTAACATGGAAGGTCATTTTCTCTCCGGGATAGAGGTGATTTAGCATATATTTTTAATGACACTGTAGCTGTTTTGGCACCTTTGCTGTTCTCCAAAACTTTTTAAAAATAATCTTTGGAGGATCAATTGCATCTAAACATCCTCAAAAAAGGAAACAAATATTTTTTTTTGGCAGAGAAGGGTCAAATGCAGAGAAGGCTTCTCTCTGCCTGAGAGTGTGAGATAGGAATCGATCTAAGGTTTGTAATGATACTAATGATTCCTCACCAATTACTGTCTAATTTTTCTAACCATTTTCTTTAACAAATTTTGCCTAGGAATGGTCAAAGTATTTGAACAAAAATATAAAGTGCCTTAAATTGATTATTTCTAATATAAATTATTTTTAAAACTCCTTCTTTTTCCCTAACTCCCATGTGGCACTAACAGTATATCCCTGGAGATGCATTTGAGTGATTAACTTCAATGTTTTAACACAGATAACTGGATTGCCAGTAAGTAACAAATAAAAAAGCCCACCAAGCCCCATCCCCATAGCAATGCAACTCATTTATTTGAGACCATTGTCCTTGTGAGACAGAAATGACATCTCCCACATCTTTGTAACATTTTCTGCCCTGTGACTCACTAAGGGACACAATTCTAACTGAAACTTTGTGAAACAATCTTAAATAGAGAAGAAAAATAGCTTTTAATGACAAAGTCTCACTCAAAGTAAGCCATGATGAAGACTTACTTAAGAGGAGAGTCCATTTTCATCTTTTACTCCTGTTAGAAACAATGAGCCAAGCTTATGATTTATGATCTAATAAACTTCTTTGTAGGAAAACTTTCAAAATGGGCAAGATCCTGTAAACTGCTGGCATTTCTTCTGTTGTGCAGAACAGCCCTAAGTCTGATTATGAATAAGGATGTGTAAGATTGGGAAAATACAATTTTCTAGAGGTGACTATTGTACCTTGCTGAACAGGTAAGTACAAACAAAAGCATTATATTAACCTTGTTAAAACACACTGAAAAAACCCCACAAGGTCTTTGTGCTAATAACAGCATTTCAGACATTCAAAATCAATGGAGATTTTAACATAGACTTTATGTAATCATGTCTAGAACCTAAGCTTAAATTGTTCTAAAAGTAAAATACACAGGAAGTGATCAAGTCTGAGCTGGCAGATGTATTTACTAATGTATGTGGAGAATGAGTGCAATAGCTAATAGCCTAGAACTAGACGTTCCTATGCCCAAGGCTTGTAAATCTTGTAGTTGAAAATCTGACAGTAGTTAGGGAGTTACCACTGCATTGGTTACAGTGGATTTTGCGGCTTTGACGCGAGGTTGGGGTCATTGCAATGCTGTCTCTGTGGTATACCACTGGTCACAATTGCATTGTAACAGCAGAAGAGCCCTCGTTCTGCCTTCATACCTGGTCCATCAGATTTCTTCTTGACAGGTTCCTCTTCACTGTCTTCACAGTCTGCATCAGTGCCACCTCCTGCAAACAATAAGGGAAACAGTGAGTGTTACACCTATAAAAGGGACAATGTAAGTGCCATTCAAGCTAGAAAATGCTAGTTACCAAGCAGTAGTGATTGGTTCCTCACCTATCATCAGAACAGACAGCACATTTCCATTTCTAAAGGGCCAACCTTGTCAGCAAAGGTTTTAATGGATGACCATCCCTCTCTTGTAATTTGCAGCGGCATTTTCTTACTAGATAGGCTGCTGAGCAAGGTCATCTCTTGGTGTAAACTCAGATAATTTCTCAGTAACTCCTCAGCCACACTCAGCAGCCTCACCTTTTGCTGACTCATATTCGAGCTCACTTCTTCACCTGCTGCAAAGAGCATCCTGATTCAGTGCTCTGATCTTCTCCTGCCTCTGACTCACCAAACCTGAAGGATTTGAATGGGACCTTTAGGTTGAAATGAAGCAGCAGAGTTGATTTGAAACTGCCATGTGCTTTTATTTAGGCCTGCAGCAACAGAGTGATGTAGAATCGCAGGCAGAAATGAAGGGCAGACGACCTTCCTTCTATCTAATACCCAATAACTGCAGCTGCACCTTCAGTGGCAGCAGCCCAGTTACAAAGCTCCTTCTTTTTTACGGGTGAAGATGCCAAAATGAGGAAAGGTCTAGCTGATTCAGCCTGTATTCCCTTCTTCCCCATCTATACTGACCAGAAAAGCTTTTGAATTTCTATTTTCTTGTTAAAAAAGGAGAAAAATATGAAGAGATGTAAACTACCTATAAACTGATTTTTTTCAGAGGCATGAGTGATTTTAAAGTGCCAGTAAAACCCTATTAACATTTGCATGTTTTCCTTTTGCTACGTACTGAATTCTCTCGGAATTTCGGGGTTCATGGATATTTGTGTTCCTCAATGAGTACATCATGGAGAGGGAAAAATATTTCTAGATATTCTTCCCCACATA
This sequence comes from Neopelma chrysocephalum, assembly GCF_003984885.1. NCBI lineage: Eukaryota > Metazoa > Chordata > Aves > Passeriformes > Pipridae > Neopelma > Neopelma chrysocephalum. Next base: position 29,358,770 of record NW_020897689.1, read on the forward strand.
TCAATTCAGACTTCTTTAGGGAACAACATTTCTTCAGGAAATGTGGCCAAAAGAAATAATGTGTGGCTATTTCATAGAATATTTCTTACAGGTGAAACAGGAGCCAGGCCTAGAAGAGTTAACTGAGATATCTTGGCCTGCTAAGAAACCTCAATACCTGTTTTGCTAGAAGAACATTTTAGGAGCACTGGTTAATATCATGTTCTGTTCTGCTCACTGGACCAAAGGCCTTATTATAGAAAGAATAGGAGTAGTACACACACAGTAATAAATTAGGTAAACTAGACGTTTGAATAAGATCTAGAAGGCCCAGAGCCAGGATTTTGCAAGCTTGAAGAATTCAGGTCACCTAATTGAAGAGGTCAAATTGAGGAAGACGTCCATGGTGACCACCAGAGGGATGAAGGCTTGAGCAGAAGAACCCCACAGTAGAAGACTGCACATGTCTGGAAAGACTCTGCCCAGAAACCAGCCTACTTATTAATATGTATAATAAATGATGTACCCATGAATCTAAAGTGTATAAAATGGCTTAGTTTTGCGCTTGCAAGTTGAGCAAGTTTGTCCAGCACGAGCTGGCTTGCTCCCAGCGTTGAATAAACAAACACCTTGCTGCTTAAAGATAAAAAAGTCTCTGAGCAGTTTCTCAGACCAATTTTTCGGATTCATAGCTCCACTTGAACTACAGCTCTTAGGGAACTCCCTCATGAAACTGTTCTTCAACACCTTTCCCTGGGAATACACATGCATTTACAATCAAAACAAGTAACTTTGACCAACTCTAGAAAAGTCTGGACAGAAAAGATAAAGAGATAAAGCTTTTTATGAGGTGAGGGAGTTAAAGTGTAATGTCCTTGCTCTGCCTGATTCTGGGCAAATACCTGGCATTTACACTCCTATATTCTGAAGTAATGCTGTTAACTACCAGGTTTTTGGCTTTATGAAATTGCATCTTCAAAGGGTTATGGCTTTCTATTGCAAGTACTCCCACAAATGTTTTCATATAGCCAAAGTGTTCTGCAACGTGTTGAATCTTCCTATTTACCAAAAGTTCTGGGCATGTGTCTTCCAAGTCTGGAAATACACAGATCCCGTCTTCTCCTTTATCTCCCGCAATGTGTATTATGCAGAACAGAAGGACGTGGCTATGGCTGACCTTGTCGTGGGCTGGTACAGGGAAAGACCACCAGTCAAAGTTAAACTCATTTTTCCAGTTCCTAACCAGAACTGAGAGCACTTGCCCCCTAAAGCTCAGCTGCCTTCCACTACCAGGAACAGGCAATATTTAATATTATATTTTTTAAAATGCAAAAGGCTACATACCATCCCCAGATCCCTTTCGCCTTCGTTTCTCTTTCCCAAAACTTTTCTTCTCTTTGCGCCTCTGTCGTAGAGCTGTTTTAGGGTCAGTAATCCAGGCTTGATAAACAAACTGGAGGGAAAAAACTCATTTATTTCAAGGTTCTTCATGTTCTGAGAGTAAGCCATAGAATAAGCCACAAGCAGCACTATATAATTCAAGTAAATGCATTCAGATCTGCAGAGGTAAGAAAATATTTCTAATCCCAAATCAAACACCTCCACTGCAGATCTGCTGAGTTTTCATGTGCTATTTTTGTAAGCATAAAACCAAATGTGAAAATATTTGTGGGTGAACCAAGTTTCATTAGAACCCACAGAAATTCACGTTCTGAACTTTGGGACTTAATACCTTGTTGTGCACATGGGCTACCTCATCTGAATCTCTCCATTTAATTCTGTATTTCTACTTTACCATTTTACAGGCAAGGTGCAGAGTAATGGAAACTTTGAAAGTGCTGCAATCAACTAACTAAAGCATCAAAAGATGTAGAGATATCTCTGTAAAAGTATTGGTGTATTTTTCATAGTTTAGATATTTTTTTCCCCTCTGCAGATCCCAGTGGAATATTTATGGATTTGTTATCTATACACAATCCCAAACCTGGCAGTCAGGAATTCATCAAATTGCATTGATCTTGACAATGCCTGTCTTTGTTGCTTCAGATAAGTCACTTATGAATCCTTCTGCCACGGGTTTTCCAGTCGTAAAAGGAAGACAGTAATACTTACCTATTTATCAAGGGGGATTTATGGGATCAAATTCTGCTCACAGCACTCACTCAGATCAACAGTCTGTTGACCTGTATGACTGCATGAAGCATGAAATTGGCCCAAAATATTTATAAATGCTATACCAGTGGGAAAAAAAATAAAAGTAAAAAAAGCTACTGAAAAGTAAGTTTTTTAATAGTTCTGCTTAAGCTGTGAAGAAAGGCTACAGGAAAAAAAAAACCAGCAAAACTCATATTTTTTACCCCATATGTATGTAAATAACAGAAACTAAAGTAACTTTATCTTCTCCACAACTCTACGGGACAAAAGATGTCCTTTTTTTCATTTTATGGGTTTCATTGAAAAATGGTAGTCATCTTCAACTGGCATTGCATTGTCTTCTACTTCTAAGCAACACAGGCTGATAACAGAGACAGGGCAGGGAAGCACACAGATTCAGGCATGCAGCTGAAAAAGCACAATAACAAACCAGTTCTATTAATTCACAAGACAAATGCAGACAATGACAACAACATGCGTATCTCAGTGAAGCTGGAACTGCCCCTCATAGGACAGAACGGTAGAATTTCTATTTGGTTTATTTATAATTTTAAAGTTTTCCTATGCAAATTTCTTTGGAACATTAAAGGTTTTTTTTTATGGTCAAACTGACATTAAATGAATGTAAAAGGGAAAAATACTTTTAACTTACTGAAAATTAGAGACCGTCAACATCTGCTATTGTAGTTAACTATGAAAGTGTATGCTAGCCACAGTTATAGTGTGAATGAAGAAATTAGAAGTAAAAGACAGACTAGGAAGGAGATTAAAAATTAGAATTAAGAAAAGGCACTTGATTTATAAATCTTTTAAGAGCAGACTGTGTGCATACAGTTAAGATTTTTACCACTGGACAACCTTTCAGTTCAGTAGCTTTTAGGCTTTGGAGCTGGTATGCTCCATCTGTAACACGCACTCTTTAAAAATATCATGTTGTAGAGTGTAAAATGATACATAGTGCTCAAAAGTAGGAAATGCTACATGTATTCAAGGAGGACAAGAGAGAAGAGGCACAAATCTTTTTTATGATGATAAATGCCAGAAAAGTAGAGAGCTAAAAAGGGGTTTGGAGCAGAATGTGTATTTTACAAACCTTTTACCAGCTTTCTGAGATCAATTACCACAGTGTCCATAAGATACATGCAACTTGATGTGACCATCTTGTATATCAGTATCAGAAGAAAATAAGAATTTGTGTCTGCATTTTCTCTCTGGGGATACACTTAAAAAAAGATAGACCACTTTGCTTGTGTCTCGACCACTCCAAAATTATGAAATGTATTGCATTTACTAGGAATGAAGCTTTAACTGTCACTAATTTTTTTTAATCATCCATATAAGAGGAAAAATGCAGATCAGGACATTACATCAGGAACTATGGGATGGGTCACATACTGAGCATTTGCAAAATGTCAGATACCTTTGCTGCTTTGATTAAATACTGAAGAATAGTTTTAGGTAGTTTAATGATAGACTTTGGCAAGGCTAAAATGGCTGAAGCAAATTTTCCAATAGCTCTCTATAAAGAAGGACAAAGCGAGAATAATTAGTAAAAAAGAAGAAAGTATTAATAAAAAGGATCTATTGAATTACTGTATGTAGATTATTAAGAACAAATTTACATTCATAAACTTTGATATGAACAAAAAATTATTCAGGATGTTCACATTAAAATTTCAATAAGACGAATTGTAACTGACTGAAGTCTCTAATATATAGAATCTCCAAGTCAACCCTTGAAGAGATTATTGCACACAATTAACACTGAAAGACACCATAAATTAAAAATAATTCTTTAACACAATCTACAACAACATTCACTTTCCTAGTATTTTTATTAAGACCATGCACATGGTGATGGAAGGTGAATAAGGTATGTTGACCAAATGATGAACAAAACAATTTTCTGTTCTATGCAAGTCTCTGCCTGTATAAAGCCACCAAACACCTTCATGTTGCACATATTGCACATATTACAGGCCACCTATGCATCTGACCAGAATTTTGAAATAATGAACAGATCCTTCATCCTCAAATTAATAGTTTCAGGACTGAGATGAAAAAAACCCCAAATCCTAGAGTAAATGAAAGAATCTTATTAGCTTCTGACCTCAAGTTTAGAACTCTAAAATTTCAGTGCTTGGCACCAGCACATCTGAACAAAATGTTGTCACCAATTTTTAAAAAATCAGCACAAACAAGAATGCAAACTTTCCTCTATACCTATGTGAAAACCAGAAAGAAAAATGACCTAGAAATTCATGAGCCATTTCTATGGTCCAAGGTAAGTTAAATGCAAAATATTAAAAATATAGTATAAATAGTAGAAAATAAAACTTACTTATCACATTGCTTTGATCCAGATTTTTTTTGCCCTTATTAAGTTCAGGAAATCTTTTTCCCTGTCATGACCATGCAGGCAGTTTATCAAACGTAATCAACTGGTAATGTAATGTAATGTAAGTATAGAAACCGAAGGCACATTGTATTAATGAATTAAATAAAAAAATTATTCTTATAATTCAGTAATGTTGTCTGGGAAGCTTTGTTTAAAAGCTTTTGGCTTAAGGAATAGAAGAGCATGGAGGTAGTTTCTTGCTCTTGCTTGGGTTGAACTTTTAGTAATGCACCAGCTCTGCAGTGACATGAGCTTTAATCTGGATGGGATGCAAAAAGCTACCTGTTTAGCCAAGCTTTTAAAGTTACAGATCCAAAAATGTTCTGTAGAGTTTCTGAAAATTCTTCCACAAATAAAGCTTTAATATTATAAAGACAAAAGCCATCCTAGATTCATGAGAATTTCACTTACTTCTTCACCTAAGTTCTTCAACTTAAGCCACTGCATTCAGTATCTGGTACTGTCTAACACCAATCAGTCTATATTGAGGAGCCCAGATAGGAAACTGTAGATATCTTTCTAATATTACAATATCCTTTTACATAGATGCAGTCTGTCACTTGAAATGCAAACATATAAATTAACACTGGCTTGAAAAAGAAAGAAAAAAAAATGATGCGTAATTTTAAATGTTAAGCTCTTTCTAACTCAAGGATATATTTCTCTGGCCCACTAGGATCAATAATATTTTTTTTATTAAGTATGAACTCTTCTCCATGAAAAATTGCTTATTTTGGGGATCATTTCTTCAAGGAAGGATAACGTCTGCTTAAAACCAGTAAACCACCAGAGGCATTGTGTAGCTGCACCAGAGGCAATTGTCTTTATTGCAATGTAGAAAACAAAAAGGCTCTGATTCTTAACCTTTGTTTTTTTGTATTTTTGTTATCTTTGGGAATAAGTGAATGAAGTTATGGCTCCACTATATTTTCTGTAGGTATTTGGCAATGCTTAAAGAGGGCAAACTTGCATTTTAAGTTGGCAAGAAATGTGATTTCCAATACTTTTCAGGACTACTCTAGAGGTACTGGCAGCTTTAACACATGTGTCTGTGTTATGGGAAACCTACATTTTTTTCCAGATGTCAACTAAAAATTACCATAAAGTACCTGAAATGCAGATTTTTTTCGAGGCTCCTCCTCTTCCTTTTTCTCCTCTTCCTCTTCTTCTTCACTATCCGTCTCAAACAAATAATAATTTCCACTTCTGACCACTAAGTGAAACAAAATATCTTCTTATTTTTCTGGAAAGTTCTATTCTCAACTCCCCCAAAACCTATGAACAGCCAGTCATTTAAAAATTCATAACTAGGAGAGGTGAAAACAGAGCATAAGCGAGAGATGAAAAGGTCTCAGGCTATTTATTTGATGTTAGTTTGTGATATTTTGGGCATGAATAAGAACTATACAAGAATTAAGGAAAACATCACCATGAGAAGAAAATGTAAAGAAAAAGATTGAAGTATATTAAGCTACAAGGATTACACTTTTTGGAAAAAAAATGGCAATTAAGTCTTAATTAATTGGGAACTGATGGTCATTTGAGGGAATAAAAGAAGCCCAGCAGGTAAGTAAATGAACTTACATGAACAGTACCACTGGACAAAAAATACAGAACTTCTCTTTAAAACACAGAATCATCCTTTAAACTATGCAATGAGATGGTTAATACTTTCTTCAAACATTTAAGCTTTGATGAGGTAATGGAAAACCTTGGCTTGTTTAAAACAAATCACTTGAATTCTACTAACATGATTGCAAACAAGTTTCAATTTTTTGCCCATGGATTCAGAAAGATTCTGAAACCTTGATACAGTATAGATGCACAGTGATTAAGCTAGGCCTTATATCCTTGAACAGAAGCAGAAGTTTTTATTTCTCAGATGGCAACAGGCCTACATGAATGAACAAGGGAAACAAAGGAAATAAAAAATAAGGTAATGAGCAAGAGAAAAATAAAAATCACAGCATTACATTCAGCAGTGAAAACTGGTAAGTAATTTCCACATTTAAGCTGAAATATTTAAAGGAATGGTTACTTAGATGAAACATCACACAATCTGGATATATAAAGCAATACATATTTATATAAAATTATATGTAACCCTCAGTACAGGTCTCTGGAAAAGTAACAATTGCTTTAATTCAATCATACCTTGACTTCTACACAGATCTTTCTACTGTAGAAACCTCAGAGTAAGCACACTGTGAAATTTGCCAGAACTCTTTGGATCATAACTTTGGCATCTAAAACTCCCTCTCAGAGGGAATTTTGTGCCTCATGTGCCTAGTTATGACTTTTAACTTCAATGATTGCCCTGCAGAGGGACAGAAAGTCCACTTCAGCAGTACTAATTGCTGCACTGAGGTGAAAAGAAAGTTTGGAAATTTCCTGGATGAAGTAAATGAATTATTAGGTACTCAGCCTTCCAAGAATGCCCATTTAAAATGCATTGGAGAGATGAAGGCACTTTAAGAGCCAGTAGTCTGCAGTTCTTTTTAATATAAAAGTATCCTGTAGTCAGCAAGAGAAATTGTCCTCACAGAAGATCAGCTGGATAAGGTCTGATATCTAGGGTTGTCTACTCTCTAACCTTTACTGCACTGCAGTTCTTTAAAGGCTCACAGCGGCACTCTGTCAGACTTGGAACGCCTGAGATGGCAGACAACAAATCTACATTGATCTCCCTCCAAAATTTTTAGGTTAAAGTGTATCTGAGGGGACACTATAATGTAGCAGTTACACCTCTTGTACAGCTAAAGAGGGAGGTATGATTGAATAGCAATAATGCATTCTTGTACACATCAAAATGGAGTACCTGGTGTGTTAGTCACCTACAGGGATTCCTGATTTTACTAGTAAGAAAATTCATGGCCAGACTGGACTTGGGAGACCCTCTCTTACTGCAAAATGTGACTTCCTCCTACTGACAAAAGAGACTTAACAGGCTTTTTCTGTGGGATGAGATAGAGGAGGCAGCAGAGGAGCCATGCAGGACAAAGCATAATCTCATCTGCTTGTGCCCAGAGGGAAAGAGCTCCTGAGACCAGCTGCAAGAACCATCTTTTGCACTACTTTGTGCCTCAGGAAAATCTAAGGACCTCAGAGCATGTGGTCCTAACTCTTGCTGGTCTCTGTGGGGTTCCACAAATAATCCACAGGCACAGGAGGAACTATACCTTCCTTATCTGTTCTACTCTGACCCAAATTCATGACTGTTTTAATTGCTATGCTATACAAAATAAGGTATTTTTCCATACAATAGAATTATAACAATTGACATCAAAATAACAATAAAAATCTAAATTAAACCTCAGAATTGGCATAAAACTTCAAGGTTAAGTGACTTCAATATACACACATATACAGTCACAGCCACAAACCCATTTACTGATATGAACAGCCACGTGCATCAGAATGCTGCAGTTACAGCAGTGTTTCAAAAAGAATGCATGGGGAATATCAGTCCATTACCAGTTTGCATGCCTGTGAACATCTACTATCAGCGCCATGTTTCAGTGAGTCACGTGACAGGCAACCACTGATTGTAGGATCAGGGTCTGTGATGTTTCCCACAAGGTTTTGCATTATTGCAGTAAATAATTTCAAGAACGCTCAATATTTAAATAACAAAATGAAAGTTGCCATCTAAGAACATCAAATAATGAGGGTGAAACAAGTAAAAGCCAAAGTCAATGTCTCTCTTTGTGCAGTTCTTCTTACTAAGAAACCAGTGATGAATAAAAAAGAGACTATATCCCATTCCTTAAAAATCACCATAGTTTGAAATTCTGTAGTAAAAACTCACAAATTATAGTTTTGATCTGTTTTGTCATTGTTATTCTCAATGAAACTACAGGGCAAGAAGTTTATTTTCATAAGATTTTTGAAAAGGGATAGGTCTCTCTAAAGTGGCAGTGTGCCCTTTAGTAAAACAAAAGTAGAGGCACAGTTTACTTGTGACTTGATAGAAACAAACATACTATGTTCTGTTAAATACTGCTATAGTTATAAATAAATATACATGGGTAAATGAAGCAGTATGTAGATGTGTAAAATTATGATGGAGTAACTCTTTTAAACTAAATGAACAGGCACAATATAGACATTCATACTTTTAGTGGCATGAAGCTGAGTCGGGGGAGGTTTAGGTTGGATATCAGGAAAAAGTTTTTCACACAGAGGATGGTTGGGCACTGGAACAGGCTCCCCAGGAAAGTGGTCGCAGCACCAAGCCTGCCTGAGTTCAAGAAGCGCTTGGAAAATGCTCTCAGGCACATGGTGTGATTTTTGGGATGTCCTGCACAGGGCCAGGAGTTGGACCCGATGATTCCGATGGGTCCCTTCCAGCTCAGCATATTCTATCGTTCTGTGATTTCACTCTGATCAGTGCTATACATTTGAGCACTTTTTTAAATCTTCAGAGGTTATTAAATAGCTCAAGTCTGATTTCATTCAACAAAGATTCGGTCAAATTAAACCTGATTTGAGATTGACGCCTATGCAGTTTTCTTTTTTTACCTAATCCATAATGTAGGGATGAACTCTATCACATGCTTGGACCGGGCTACAAACAAATTAAAATATCATAATGCAAAAATGACACAGGTTAATAATTTCTTGTACACAAGGCTGGAGATATTTTTACTCTCAGATAAACACAGAAAAAAATGGAAATAACAAAACAACTGGCATCAACAATACATTAAAATGTGATCAGAGAGATGCGGAGCTCTACGCAGCCTAGTCCTGAGAGTAGTCTTGCTGCTTTACTGTGGTACTCAGATTTCTATAGCTGACATGAGAATGACTGATGAACCATAAAAAAAGATGTATGATGTGTATATATGAAAAAAAAGTTATGACTAATCTTAGAATGCATTGGCAATCTTTCATATTCACATTTTTAAATATATTTTGCTCTGCAGTAGGGGGGAGTTGAGACTTTTGAGATCAAATAAGATTCTTTTTGGCACATATTTATCTGATTTGATATTTTTCTAAGAATGCTCAAAGTATCATGGGCTAGTTATGCTTCCAACACACAGAAGGTCAAAATATGGTTAAACTCCTTGAAGATTGGGAAGTAGAAAGCATGTGTTGAGAAAAACAAGCCTTCTATCAAGTCACAGTCAGAAAATCAGGCACAAAAAAAACAGGTCATGGAAATGCCTTATTCTGGTCAAGGATATAAGGGTTAAATCCACATATTTGTAAGATGATTGAGAAAACCTACTGGAAGCATGATCAACCCAAGGCCGCCACCACAGCTTTTTTTTGCCCTTGGCTTTCTCTTTGTCTGCTTCTCCTAAAATAAAATATGTCCAAATATTAATTTTACAAAATGAGAAACATGTTTCTTACACTGATTAATAATTTTTAATTTCTCTCAAAAGAGTTAAAATTTCATGAGATATTAGATGTCAGATCTACTGAGTACATTCAATATTAAGATAATTCAAAAGCATAACCACTAAGCAGAAATACTCTGGTTTATGCAGCAGTTAAAACATCATTCCATCTAAAACAGCTAAAAATGTGACATACAGTCACACTTGACTGTAATTTAAAGAAGAAAATATTTTCCCTCATCTCAAATCCCCTTACATTTCAGGCTCCAAAAATTTTAAATCCAGTAAGTGCTGATTCCAGGTTGGTGCTTGAAATGTGACACTAGATAGGTACCATTTTATTGGTTTCCATGTTTTAAGCAACATTTAAAAGTATACAAACATTTCAGTGACTAAAAAATCCAGAACAGCATCCAGAAAACACTGCTGGAAAAATGTAGGAGCTACCTATTTGTAACACTGTGGTTTATAGATAATTACTTTTATCCAAATCTTCTGCTATTCAGCTCTTTGCCAACAGCCTGAAGTTAAACAAAAGTAACCTCAAAGCAAATAATTTTCTCTAAACCTTTCTATGGTACATAATCACACATTTTTTCAGCTGAATCAAGTCTGAAACTGGTACTTAGCTAACAACCTTGCTACATGCTGACAGTTCTGAAGAACAATTTATCACTTGTCCAACTAGTAGATCTATTAGATCCTTAGCACTCAACTACAATTTTGGTACAACAGTAGCTAATGGTACCTTCGTCATCTTCTTCAGAAACCTTCTGAATCTCCGGCCCCTCTGAGGACTCCTGGTTCATGCTTAGCATTCTCTCTTTACCCTTCTTGTATTTTTGCTGCCTGGCTTTGATGCGATCCATTCTAGCAAAAAGTAGATTCATTATTAGATTCATGCCTTCACCCTTTCTGACCCACTCTGAAAAACAAGTGTTAAATACACACACACACACAACAACAACACTTCTAAGGGAAATGTTCACATTGTCATTAATCCCGCCCTTAAACATAAGGAGTTACATGGCTCTAAAGGGGCTGGCTGTAATGATCTAACCTAGAAGTTCACTCAGTAGTCAGTGAGAGCTGGGTTGCCTGCTATCAAGACTGCTTTACCTACTACCACTCAACTATCCTATTATCACTTAAAAATGAAAGACTTGCTGTCAGGAGTTACAACACAGCAAATGAAGCTCTGAGAAAAAAAAAAAGACTTCTGCCTAATGCAGTGCTTTTCCTGAAACTTGCCACTCTATATCAGGGATGTGGCTGTTCCTGCACTATTTGTGCTACATCCTCACCCTTTTAGCTCATTTGTCCCAGTTGACGTCAGTGACAAGTACTGTCCCTTAGGGGTCCAGTGCTACTTTTTTCATGTCTTCATCAATGACATGGACAGTGTGATCAAGCGCATAGTGGTTCCCATCCCTGGACACATTCATGGTTAAGTTGGACAGGGCTCTGAGCAACCTGATCTCATTGATGATGTCCCTGCTCATTGCAGAGGGGCTGAACTAGATGACCTTTAAAAGGTCCCTTCCAACTCAAACTATTCTGTGATTCTGTCATTCTATACAGGTGGGGAACACAGTCCCTGCAGTCTTCTGATGTTTCTTCAGTTATGCAGGTGTGGAAGAATCTCTCAGGAGTGGGCTTTGACACTTGGTTAGGAAGCAGTAAGAGCTTTTCATGCATGGTGGTGGAGGAGCTTTGAAAGCTTTCTACAGTTACAAAAGAAGCATGCTGGCTGCATGCAAGAGAAATCAAAGTGACTTATTGGCTGCATAAAGAGAAAGGATCTCCATGCCACTTAAACACTTAAACTGAATGAAAATATTATTAGTGAAGGTAAATATATATTTTGTACTCAAATACTAGAGGGGAAACCACGAATGAAACAGAAGCAACAATTTTTTCCAGAAATATGGAGGTACAGAACAAAACCCTAATAATGGTTAAACATTTCTATAAAAGCAAGTGCTAGATAAATACCACCAAGCCGTTAAATATGTACATATGTATGCATATGTGTATATATATATATATGTAAATGCATTAAATACATACTGTCTCTTCAGTTGATCCATTGATTTTTTTTCCTCTTCAATTCTTGCCTTTACAGCCTTGACAATTGTAGCCTGAAACAGCTCAGCACCCCTACATCAGAAATGGGGCAGAAGAGAAACAAAAAGGAAAAGAAATGAAATGTTAAATGTTTTTAAGTTTCTCTTATGTCAGCTAATCACAGAGAACTCTCTGTTCCCTCATCTGCATCAAACAAAAATAATCCAGGGCCTTAAAAGAAATCTGCTCTAAAATAGTAATATCTTTACAGTCAATCATTTCAAGATCTGGGGCCAAATGTTATGAACCCTACTCAGCCTCTAAATTCCTCTAGCAGTTGCTCCAGGAATTCAGTTTCCAGTCCTCAAGAACAGAGAACACAACTAGGTTCAAGACTGAGGTAGGATTTCTTGCACACCTCCAGGATTTTTTGAAGTCCTTTCAGTGTTATAATCACCTCAACCCCCTGCCTCAGTCCCCTTGGAAGTTGTGAGTAGTGTCCAGCTTTATCCAGCGCCACGATGAGCATAACTTTAGCTTCACTTTTACCCTCTGAAAACTATGGTGCTTCCAATCTGACGACACAAACCCTTGAGCAAGTTTCTGATGTGCCAACAGAATATGGCTTCTCACCCCATTACATTAGAAATGTAATCAACTCATTGATTTGGATGTCCAGTTCACATGTCTTGGCCATTCTTCCTAACTCACACACGAGCTCTTGAAGACTCTTTTAAGAGTCTTCAAGTCTCTTTCAAAGAAATAGCCTAGATTTAAAGCTTTTCTTCTGTCAAGAGTTCAGTAAGAACAGCTATAGTTTTAGAAGTCTACTTCTAATTAATTTTTTAACCATGTTTTCTTTTAGATTAATGATTCCTTCATGTATTATGCAGGATAACCAAAACCACATTTCTTAAAGGAATACAATCAAGATAGGCAATCCTTATTGTCCCAAGGTATGGTAAAGTACAATAAAGAAGAACATTTTCTCTTAGCAAATTGATCACCTCTAAATCCTTATGGACTATCAAAACCTGTCACTGGATCCTCATTACTATTGTTCGAAACACAATTGAATCTCATTTAGTTGAGGAATTTGTTTTTCACAATAATAACTTTTACTAGAAGACAGGCTCAGCCCATGCTATCTGAATCCAAACCTGACCTTCTCCATTGTCCATGTAAATTCAAGGCTGGACTTCAGCAAGGCAAGCAGTTTACTAAAAAAATTCATTATATCACTATATTTATATGACTTTCCTTCCTGTAAAATTTTGGTACTTCCTTGTCATTATACATTCATCTTTACAAAACTCCTGACATATACCAGTATTGTCTTCACTTTGGCTGCTGGAGAATTCAAACCTGCTTAGGTTCAGTAACTCAGCAAAAGAAATAAAGCTGGAAATAGGAACCATACATATTTCTTTCAACCCGGCCCACTGCTGTTTTCATGACCCTGCTCTTTCATTCTGGATGCATATTTCCCTGTTTAGGGTCTATTTTTGATAATCATGATTTTGCTTCATGCTATTTTCACTGTGAGACCAGCACACCAAAAAAAAGCTACAAAAAAGCTGTATCCAGCAAAATTGGGCATCAGCACTGAAATTCACCCCAGAGCAAAAGACTAAGAGATGCAATGTGAGATGGATGTAGAGATCTTTTGGTAGCCCTTTTTACAGTGGTGAATTTTCTTCAGTATAGGCAGTTAAACATGTCCCCTTTTTAAAGAGGTTACCTGGAGGGGGAAGAAGAGAAAGATAAAAACTATTTCTGTTCAGAACATGCGAGCCAAATTTTGCCCTGAAACATAGTCAGAAATCAACGTCCATATGGTTTTTTTAGGGGAAAATAAGCCACAATACATTTAATCCAATATTAACAAAAGTAATTTCTTAGAAATCTTACAGAAATTAAAACCAGAATCTCATTCCTCATCTGCCTTCTTATTATAAACCAGAAGAATGTTTGTGCTAGTGATGGCTATGAGTGGATGTTTGTGGTGTAACAGGCTCAATGAGGTTAATACTTCCTTGCCACACCTAGTCAGTGTTTAGTGATGTGACACTTCCCGAGTGTGTTCCCACTTCTTCCCAAGCCAGAGGTCAGAGCTTTCCTGTTTTCTTCCTCATGTGACATTTCTTTAGATGTGATATTCTAATGAAAATTGTCTCAAACAGGTTCTGAAAGCAGAGTATTTTCTTTCCAAGACTTAGAAATTCTGGCATTAGCTCTCATGCATATTCATGTTGAGAGAATGCTGCAACACACAACAACTTTCACAGTTTTTAATAGCAGCAGCAGATCGTGTTTGGTAGAAAAGATAGTTTAATTTCTATTAGATTCTCAATTAATTTGTTTTCTTTGCCTCATCAAATGTAGGTTTGCAATTATGAATTTAGCATGGATTGTTTAAACCAATGTTAAAGGACTATTTTGGTACTACTTATCGTAAACAAATATGTACTGTCACCATGAGAGATTTGAGCTGTTTAATTTAAATTCTTCTAAATTTTATGTTACCTTGATGCTAGGATCTGAGAAGCTTTTATATCTGCAACCACGTGCAGGAAGTAGTAACTCATGAACACTCTTCTTTGCAGCAGTAGGAAAGCAAAACATATACTGTCCCAAATGATTCCTGCTTCTCCACTGGGCAGTTTACAATCTAGATTGCTGGTTGCTGGAAAAAGACACCATTAGCATAAGGACTGTTGCATTAAGTATTCTCTTATAATGTTTAATCAACTAAATAATCTGAGCCTTTAAAATTATCTGAATTGAGGTATTTTAATTAAATTTTTCTTAAGAAAACTGACATGCATTTCTATTTGAAGCACACTATATTTTCCTTTACAACAAACTTGAAAGCTTTCAACAATATGATGCCCCATGAAAATTGAGAATTCACCAGAAGTGAACCATTTGCAAATAAATTCACCCTACCCTAGTACGTACTTCAAAACATAGAATAGAAAAACCATATTTTTTGTTACACTGAATTACCTGATTTCAGTATTTTCTAAAATACCGTTTCAATTTTTTTTCCAGTTCAAAGCGACCTTTGTGTTATTTTTCAACTAAGAACATTATCAACATGAGAAAGACATCTTTTATTTTTCTCAAAATAATTTTATTTTTCCTCTCCACAACTCAGTTCAATGTTTCTTTCCATTGCATAAGAGAAAAAATACTTGAAACCACAAAACTGCTTCCTTTGGGTGGGAGGAGACAGGCAGAGAGGAAATCCCATTCCTCTTACCTAGATTTTGGCTTGGGCTATTTCTTTCTGTCTTTATTCTCTGAAAGGCAGTTCTCTTGGGGATATTAAAAAATTAAAACTGGGTTTTGTGGAGCTAGACTATAAACTATATGGCCTATGCTCCCCTATAGAAGGCAGTAGAAGGACTCGAGGGACAGGCTCTGGCTCGAAGCTGGCTTTACAAGCAAGCCAGCCAATCTCATAGCTCTGAAAGGTCAAGCTCCAAGAGCTTCAGAGACTCCTGTGCACAACCCCTGGGGGGTCAGAAACCTGTGTCTAAATTTCTGTTGCTGCCAAAAAGTTTTGGATAACACAAGAACTACTGGGCACCATTTATCTCGTGAAATTGTGTCTTTGTATTTGTTTTCTTTTCCCCTACTCCAAACTTATCTGCTAGGATCAGACATGATGACAGGAATTCAGAACTTTGCTGCAGACTAACTAGGATGAAACAGTTCTTTAAATTCAGAGAAAAAAAAACAACTAAAAAAAAATCAGGTATTTTCAAACCATCAAACCAGGGTGTCAGGACAAAGTGGAGTCAAATTAATAATTCACTGAGAGCTGAAGGGTTTTGCTCTCCATCCTTCATTACTCCCTTCTCTCACTTCCATCCATACACATCATCCACTGCCTTCCTGTTATCACCACAAACACAAGAATAATCAAAAGGCAAAAAAAAAAAGCCTAAACTCACTACATATACAAAAAAATTACCAGTTTCATGCTATTTCAGTGAGCTGAACTGGTTTACCCTTTGAGCATCTGAACCCTGGTACACAGGGAGGAGTGGGAGTCCACAGTCCACACAGGGAGTGCGGCTGGGAAAAGGTGCCCTCTCCTTGCAGTGATGGTGAGCTGACATTTTAGCTCAAGTTGTACAATGAAACCATACTCTCAAGTATCACATCACCTGCATATACAGGTAAACTGTGTTAAGCACTAGTATCACCAAATTGTTCATTTACAGCAAAGGCTGGCTGTGAGTATATGCATACATATCCTGGGGTGCTGATATGTATATCTGTATATGTGTCTACCTTGATTCTATGAAATATTTTCAATATTCTGTGTTGCTAATCAATATAGGACAAGACAGAACTAAGCGAACTTGCAGATATGATTTTTCACAAGGTAATATGTCAAGGGAGGCAAGGGAGGGCACAACTTAAATATGGTAGAGGATTCTAAGGGTGATTATTTATTTATACAAAATTGTGAAGAAAAATAAGCTATACTTACGAATACGGTATCCTTTAACTGTACAAGCCAGGCTGAATGCCTGAATGACCCAGCAACTATTCTTAATTAATGATTCAATGTAGCCACATGCTCCTATCTGGAAAGTAAAAGAACATTTTCATATGACAAGACATAGCAGAAATAAGGATAAGGAAAGTTGAACCTTTCTACATTACGCAAGAAGTAATAAAGCCAAGGGCAGTTGAACTATTCTCATTACTAAAATGGAGATTTGAAGAAAGTGTGGCTTTACCAGTGACACAAATCACTTTTAGATAGAATTTGGTTTTCTGATTATCAGTGAGAGAGAAGGTATGTGGAGTTTGTGTTCTTGCATAGAAAGTGACATATCTGGCATGTGATGTGATGTGACAGCTAAGCAACTTTTATAAATCACTAACTTAATCTTGCAAACATACATGGACAAGCTTAAAAAACACATGTAGCTCCACTGAATTCCCAAGTATAAAATGAAGCACATATGTAAGCATTTAGAACATTTGCAAATTCAAACCACCCATAAATCAATTTTATTTTAGTACAGTGACTAATATAAATGTAAAAAGAAAAATGTCTGCTCTTTTCAGTCCAGCACTAAAAATGTTCAAAGCTAAAAAGAAATTGTCAGGAATAAATGTAAATTTATCTTTCAAAAAGAATTAAATTACTGGCTTATCTCAATCAACTTTCAGTGCCACTGCAAGAATACACACTAAAGAGTTACTCAGTGTAAGAAAAC
This sequence comes from Neopelma chrysocephalum, assembly GCF_003984885.1. Classification (NCBI taxonomy): domain Eukaryota; kingdom Metazoa; phylum Chordata; class Aves; order Passeriformes; family Pipridae; genus Neopelma; species Neopelma chrysocephalum. The sequence goes on from NW_020897689.1 coordinate 29,375,965, forward strand.
TTTTAATATTTTGCAGAATACTTTGCCATTTAATTATCAAATATATCTGTTTTTACCTGAATTTCACACCAGTTCTAAAGGAAACAGGAATGCAGTTTGTAGTTAACTTCACTAATTACATTACATTCACACAACTGCATCTCATACTAGGTTTGAAAATTCTTTATTTAAATAAAATATCTAATTAAATGTGCGCTATTTATCAACACTGTGACTAATCTTGCACTTCTTACTCATTTTTCACTCCACTGGGATTTTCATAAATCTTCTGAGGAGAGACTGTATTAGGCAAAGAAGTCAGAACCTGGCCCTTTGAAAATAGCTTCTGAGCTTTCACAGAGCCTGACTGAATACGTGGGTGCACATTTTCCTATGATGTATATGCATTACCATTCCCTAGTAAAGCTGAATTAAAATGAAGACTGCTTTGTGCTTGCAGAATGTTGGTGTTTTTAATGACTACTCAATGTACTGTGCACACTTCAATTGAAACTGAAGTGCTGAGGGCAGAGGAAAGGCAGCAGCTACCTACCGACAGGATGTTCTTCATTGTGATCACAAAGACGTTGTAGGCAATCAGCCAGTCCCAGTAACGCAGAATGCTCCTGATGGGCTTCAGCAACAGATCTCCACCAAAGAGAAGGAAATAAAAGCAGGCCACCAAGTAGCCCATACAGAATATGCTGATCCTTGTGGTTCCCGTTATGAAGATTATAGTAAGTACAAACCAGAAGAGGTAACTAAATATTATCACCTTATACATGTCTAAGTAGGACCTGGAAGTAAAAGAAGGAGAAAAAGTTACCATTTTTTCTGAGGGCAATGCTACCTTTCCTCTTTCTGCACTACTGGCTGACATTTGTGCCTAAGGCCTTCTGGGCCTTCTTGTCCTACTTCAACACTTGTGCACCCGCTCACAACTAACACGGTGGTCAGTGGGTTTAGTTCATGGATGGGTCTGCCTGGCTCATATACTCCATTCTAGCTCACTCATGTGCACAAGCATCTTGCTACTGGTCTTGCCCTGGTCAGGGCACTATGCGTCATGCAGGATCAAGCCTCGTATCATGAAAGGCGGGAGCACAGGTTCTTGCCAAACTTCATAATAGAGCAGTATTATCTGGCAATGCTATATATGCAATTTAAAAAGCTATCTGAGATCATCTTTTAAGAAGTCTGAGAAATACTATAGCAAATCTATTTTAAAAAGCCAACTAAAATACACCACTGCAAACAATTCCATATTTATTGGTGACTTCTAGGGAATTCAGCTTGGTTAAAAGCCTGGTTTTCAAAGACAGCTGCTAAAAATATCTGTCTTTAATGGAGATCAACTGTAAAAGTTTTGAGGGGTAAAAGGTTTGTACAGAACGGAAATGTGATAGAATTTACTGAAACGTTTGCCAGGAAGCCATGAGACAGAGCTATCTGAAATCAGCCTGGCCCACACTGGGAAAGAGTGCGGAACAATTTGGTGTTTTAGATTCCTTAAAATCTTGACTTAATATTGACTCAGTGAGCTTTCAAATAAGAATATTTGCCAAAGCCAATACCAAATACGACATATAGCTAAACACTGCAAAACCAACTAATTCTTAGTTTCCCCCCGTTTATAGTGTTTTGATTCCAAATGTAACTGAGTTTTCAGAGTCTGTTCACCCAGGCTGTGAAAATAGATTTGTAAGGAAACCAGGCAGGGAGAGAGAGCTACAGGAGGACACATATACCTAAGCCAAACCATCTAAGGAGTAATTCAACTAAATGCACTGTATGAAGCCACATAAAAAGGCCCCTGTTGCTCAATGTTCTCAGGCTCAGAACTTTCTAGGAGTATGTATTTATAGTCCTACATTTATAGGCCTGTATTACACATTTCACCAGAGAAGCATTCAATGAAAGGCAACGAGAAAGTTCCCTTATGTTTATTTCCCACAAATATTTAAGAAATTTATGATCTACTGCCTGTAGATCTAAAATCTACATCTACAAATGTCATGGCTTCAGAGATGCAACCAGATTCTGGGTAATAAAACATTAACAAAGAATCAATATGCACTGGGAAAATAAAGATATGGAAGACATCAGTTGAAAAGCTCTTCACTAACTTAATATGCCCTGGAAATGATGCTCTCACTGTTTCTTCATAAAATAATATTCTGTTTCTTGAACATAATATTTGATTTTTTTAAATATTAACTATTGATATGTGAGATGGCTAGGAAGAGATCACCTTCCTGATACTGCTGTAATATTTAAAAAATCATGTCCTCTGCTGCTAAGAAAACACATCAGCATCTTTTGAGAAAAGCCCAAAATGGAACTGAATTGATCAAACAGCAGCATCTTAATACTCTTCAATAAAAATGGACTCTGACTTTTAAAAGACAACCAGAACTGTCTGAATCTAAACTTTCCAGCACATACACATGGCATTTGCTTGAGTCATAGTCAACAGTAGGTATCACTCTCAGATTAAAACATACAGAAATTAGAGAGAATGTGAAAAGGAAGACAATAAATTAGCTATTTTTCACTATAATGTTAACCATTGGCTACATTTAGCAGCCATCTAAAATATTAAATACATCTGTTCTTCTTATCTTCAAAGTGTACATTAAATATAATAGCATTAGGCATCTCTAAACCAACCAAACAACAAAACTGAATGCAAAGAAAAACTTCTGAAAAGGCAGGAGGCAATACAACTGTGTCAAGTGACAAATGATGTAGTTCTTAAAGATGGAAAGCATTCTGATTTTTATAACTATGCAGTTACAAGCAAGTCCAACAATAAAAATGGCTCCCAAGAATTCATCTTGGAGTGGACATCTTACAAAATAGTGTTTGAACAAGTGACCCAAGGCACACCTAAACAATGAAGATCACCAACTATCCCAGATACTTCTGTGCTGGGCCAAGAAGAATGCCACATTGAACACAATGGAGAGAACTACACCCAAGTGGTTTCAGGCAGATAGAATTTTCCCTGAAATCACGCTTCTCTCAGTTGCAATATGCGAAATCTTGTCTGTTACAGTGTAGAGTCATCCATCCCCCTAATTTTCATTAATTGTTTATACTGATATGAGTAGGTCAAGTACTGTAAGAGCAGGAATGAAGATGTCTTGGTGGAGGAATTCTCAACACATTTCCTCTCAAATCACTCGAAACATTCTCATATTAAAATCTTTAAATTCTGCCTCAAAGCCCAGAAGGTTAGGAAGTTAGGGAGTTAGGAGCTTCAGTTCCTTGCTCTGGAGATTACATTACAACAGTGGGAGCCTGAAGCACAAAGCCACTCCAAGAGTTAAAAGACCCTACACAAACCCATCAGGACAGTAAGGGTACTTACGCTCTCTTTGAAAAATTTTACATAGACAGCAGAAAACACTTAGTCTTGGATAGCATATACTATGATTTTATGCTTTTGCTGCAGACCACACAGATCATTATTTTAATATCATGCAAATCTTCCAAACCTCATATTCTAAGTGATCTTTAAATCTCCATTTAGTCATCAGCAGGAAAGGCCACACTCAGGATGTGGTATTTAACAATACCTGAGCAGCTGCTTCCCAAGGGGACAGTCCCACTCCCCTTCATCCTCTCAGCTCTGCATTCCAACTGCTTCTTTAGCTTTGAATCTTTGAAACTGCTTCAAGAAGAAAACTTGCGAAAGCCTATTTATTTTCTGGGGTAGGACAGAGGGAAGGGATACTTTTCTGCCCATTAACCTTTGAATCAACTAAGTGGTGTGAAGAATGCAAAGATGGGAGGGTGTAGTTGGAGGCCAGGATTAGAGACACACATCTGAGGAAGATTAACCACTACACCAGTGCACCAAGGGAATAAAGCTATGGTTTTTGGTAGTATGACAACCTCTGAATGAGAAATTTTACAGAAGAAACCTAAAAGATTAATGAAAAATCAAAAACCATTGATTTTCCATCTGTGTCATTAGCAGAACCCAGTAATACTCTGGATAACATTTTGGAAAAACTTGCCATATCATTTTGCTCAAAACCAAGGAAGAAAAAGTATGAAATTCATTCCACACATCCATCATAGCTATTGTAACCTCAGATGGCTCTCCATATCTTCTATTTTCTGAGGCTTTATTACTCTTATCATGATTGTTTCAATATTTTATTTCCACAGGAATTAATTTTTAACTGTAATACAATCCAGCCGGTTGCAAAAAGATTGCTCTTTTTGCAAGGCGTAGTTGTTTTTCCCGGCATGCTCCATGATGTGCTTGGCTATGACCAGTCTAGTGTCTGGATCTCTGCCTGCAGGCACCAAGAGGTGCTGATGCTGCAGCTGATAACCCCTGTGAGGAAAGGAGTTTGTCCTCTGCCAGTGCTTTGAATTTTAGGGAGAGAACACACTTCTGATCACACACTGGTGAGAGCCTATTGAGCTGTTGTGCTGATGGATACAGCTCAGTGCTGCTTCATGCTGGAGGAGCTGCTGTTATGTAGCTTCATTGCTTTCCCTTGTCAGCCACCTGCTTTGTTTTGAGTGTGGCTACCCACCATCATATAACCCCAAGGCTCCTCCCAGAGACCTCATCTGATGACTATCCCCTTCCTATCCTCCAGGCATATTATCACTACATACATGCATTCTGTAAGCTACATCTACTCCCCAAATTCCTTCTTTCTTTCTGCTCTTCCATATATCCTATTCCTTACACCCTACCAGCCTTCGTGACTGTGCATCAGAGTTCATTTCCCCTTCTAATCCCAACATTGCTAATTTCTCACCAAGCTTCCATCCTCAAAGTCTTTCCCTGTAGCTCTATTTCAGTTTTCAGAAGACAGTTTCACTGATTTTCTATTTCCCAATAGCAACACCCAATCTTCTGAAAACTAGCTCCCTTATTTCAATGGACTTCTTCAAATCTAGTGTTGTGGATCCCATAGGTTTTAGTTCCTAATATTTTTGTCAAGGCCTCCCCAAGGACTGATATTCTTCTACTATCACTTTTTTACCAGTGCAGTCCTTCCTTCATGCTTGTATTCACTTTAAAAATTCCCAAATTAAAGATGTGTTATTTGTTGAGGCTCATTTTATTAGGAACAAAATGTTTATCTACTTAAAATAAAAAAATACAACAGAAAGCCTGTAATGTTCATTTGCAGATTCTATCTCACTAACCTAAGCTGGAAGACAGTTCCAAGACCGACATTACAGCTGCCTTTCAGAGACTTTACCTGACTCACCTGGTGATGGTTCTCAAAGTGCAGGTATTAAAGGGGACAGTTCAATGACTGTTTCTGCTTTTAAGTTTGAAAAAGTGTATTACAATCCCAAGCTTTTTTTCCCTGACAATGTCTAGAAGAATAACTGAAAACTTGGGAATTGAAATGAGAATTTTCCAGCATTAAAGACTGTGGTAAAGGATTATCATCAGTGAAACTGCTTTAAATCTTGTATCATTCTAAAAGGTCCTACTTTCTATTCTCTGTTCTTGTTTCTGTTTCAAAGTCCTTTGGATATGCACTCTCTTGGGGTCAAGCACATATCCCCTGAGAAATCTGGGGGTGGGAAGACTAGAAAATTTCAGGAAATCTCTTTCTAAGATTGTATTTATCATTTTTGAACTCAAGCATTTCTCCAGAGAGAAATTAGGCATTTGGAAATATGTTCTTTTTCTGCCACTGTTTATATTGCAGTTAAAAGCTTTTTATCCATGCCTTCTAGAACAGTGACCAACTAGTATCTTCTCACTAGGGAAGTATCACTAGGGAAGTGATACTTCAGAAAGGGTGCTTTGGTCTGCAACTGCTATTCTTTTACATAGTAAATACACTTCAGGCTTCTCAGAAAACACAGGAATACTAAGCACAACTTTTCTTTCTTTCTTTTTTTTTTTTTAATGCTTTGTAATTTATTCATAGCCAGATTGTCTTCACTGATTTGTTTGGCTCTTTATGACTGACTTTTGGAGAGATGCCATTACTAATTTCACTTGCTTGGATAAGGTTTGAACCAAGTTCTTATCCATGTTACTAAATATTTAGACCATTCTGAAACTTCTATAGGAAAGCACAAGAAATGTTCTTAGACAAAGCTCTTTCAGTTCCAAATTGTCCTGGATGGAGGCCAGATACATACATTTTCTTTTGAGGTGGATCTTCGGTGGATTACCCAGAGCTTGGGGTCCTTCTTTTTAAAGATTTATAATTGCTAATAAAAGATTCAGTTACCCTGAGATACTGTCAGCCATTCTCTGGTGATTCTTTGAAGCAAATTAGGCATTTAGGATTGCATGTGTGCAGTGCAATCTCTCAGAAAAAACATAATCTAAAACATGGGAAAATCTGCATTGTAGTGAAAGCTTTGAAAGAGATACTTAAGGGCTCAAAGAAAGGTAAGACACCTTCAAGAATATAAAATCTATTATACAGTTCATACTAAAGGAACTGTATATACCTAGAGACACCATGTTCCCATTACAGATTCACGAAGCTAACACTACAAACAAAAAAAGAGAAGTTACAGCTTAAAAAGGGGTGAAAGGAAGACCTGAGGAACTGCAGACCGGTGAGCCTTACCTTTGTGCTTGGGAAGATCATGGAGCAGATCTTCATGGAAGCAATGTTAAGACGCATGACTACAAGGTGATCCTAGATACCCACCATGGCTTCACTACAGGAAAATCGTGCATGATCCATCTGGTGACTTTCTATGATGGAGTAACTGCAATGCTCAATAAGGTCATCAAATTGACAGATGTCATCTACCTGGACTTCTGTAAAGCCTTCAAGATGATCCTACGTGATATCCTTATCTCTCTAAATTGAAGAGACATGGATTTGAAGGGTGGACTATTCAGTGGACAGGCAACTGGCTGGCTGGCTGAAGCCAGAGAGTTGTGGTCAAAGACTATATGTACAGATGGAGGTTGGTGATGAGTGGTGTCCCTCAGAGCTCTTTCTGGAGACTGGTACTCTTTAATATTTTCACCAATGACACAGACAGTGAGATCAAGTTCACTTTCAGCAAAATTGAAGATGACACCAAGCTGAGTTGTGCAGTTGACATAACAGAAGGAAAAGATGCCATCCAGAGGGTCCTGGACAAATATGATAAGTGGACCCAGGAGAACCTCACGAAGTTCAACAAGATGAAGGGCAAAGTGCTGCAGCTGGGTTGGGACAACACCAGCCATGAGCAGAGCCTGGGAGAGGAACTCATTGAGAGCACCCCTGACAAAAAGGACTCGGGCATTCTTGTGGATGAAAAGCTGGACATGATCCAACAGCGTGTGGTCACAGGCCAGAAAGCCAACTGCATTCTGGTCTGGGCTGCATCAAAAGAGGTCGAGGGAGGTGATTCTGCCCCTCTACTCTGTTTTTGTGAGAACCCCACCTGGAGTGCTGCATCCAGGTCTGGAGTCCTCAGCACAAGAAAGACATGGACCTGTTAGAGTGAGTCCAGAAGAGGTCTACAAAGATGATCAGAAGGATGAAGCACCTCTTCTGTGAGAAAAGGCTGAGAGTTGGGGTTGTTCAGCCTGGAGAAGAGAAGGCTCTGGTGAGACCTAATAGTGGTCTTCTAGTAATGAAAGGTGTCCTACCAAAAAAGAGGCAGAGCAAGTTTTTACACAGGCATGTAGTGATAAGACAAGGGGAAGGGTTTTAAACTAGAAGAGGAGAGATTTAGATCAGATGTTAGAAAGAAATTCTTTACTCGGAGGGTAATGAGGTACTGAAACAAGTTGCCCAGAGAAGTGGTGGATGTCCCATTCTTGAAAGTGTTCAAGACCAGGCTGACTGGAGCTTTGAACACCCTGGTCTAGTGGAAGGTGTCCCTGCCTGCTGCAGGGGGGTTGGAACTAGATGATCTTTAAGGTCCCTTCCATTCCAATGCAAACCAGTCTATGATTCCATGATTACCTGCCCAAGCATCTGCAAGAAAGGATATCATAAACAGGAATTTCCTTTGCAGCTGAATGGGTTAATTAATGTTTTTTCTATTCATTTATGATTGATTTTTTCAAACAAAAATGTCCCTGTTCTTTTTCTTGCTCTGCCTTGTTCTTTTCATTCTACTTCTTACCCACACAACATAAAACTATTACGTGAAACATTCACGCAGATTTCTGCATTTATCTGGAACAGGTATAGAGTGATCACGGTTTATTTGGTCAGCTCACCACCACTAATGGATCCTTTGATTTTCTCTTCTGTTGTGCTCTCCACCAGCAATATTACTTACTGCTTAATATACATTTCAAACTTCCGAGTAAATGGTTGCATATACAGGTCTCCTTGGTCAGCACATGCCCAGCAGGGTGTCTGAATGGATGTTCTGCCTCCAATGGCTTCAAGCCGATGCATACCATGCATATGAACCAAAACACAGGACTTAACCCCAAGAATGTGTGGAGGGGCTACAGGCCAGTTCAGCTTGAACTTTGCTTTCCACTATAAACCTGACTAACGCCTACCCAAAATCTTCAAAGAATATCCTCTGTGCTTCAAAGTTTTTATGTTTGCCCATTTGGGAATATCTTCTACAGATGACCAGAATTACCTATCAGATTCCAGAAAACATTGAAAAGATGTCAAAAGAGACTGTTTAAAAAGCAGTGATTTTCTTGCCTCTTTTTTCCTTTTGAGGACAGCTTTAAAACACATTCTCAGCATTAATGAGGTTTTTTTTCACAATGATTTTTTTCTGGACTAAGGGAGGAAAATTTAGTATTTTCTTTCTGCCAGCAATCAGTGATGGTCTTTTTCCAGCGATCAAACACATCGGTGTGCTTGATGCAACTGCTGCATCAGCTTTTGCTAAGATGGACACCACATTTGGTGGCAAGCAAAACCTCAGGTAATCTCCGCCGCATTTCCTCTAACCCAAGCCCTATTTGTCAGATGTCTTTTAGAAAGTATCCCCACTTTATGGAGCATTTTGAAGAAAGATTAATACTTCTCTCTTTCTGCTTATCCTACCAAATCTGGAGCATTGGGTCCGCTGTGTAGACTGGAAATTCTCAAGGGGAAGAACTGATCAAACTTTGCCCAGTAGTGACTATAAATCTGTGGATGAATGAGTAAATTGACTGTTTCAACAGTCTCCTCTTCAAACTATTTCAAGATAGATTTGGCCACCAATTGTAACAGAAATAGAAGGATCAGATTAAAGATCTTGAGAGGGGCTTCTGGTGATAGCACTTCTCCGGTAAAAGATAAAGTTTACCAGCAAAAGGGGGATTTTTCTGGACATTAGTTCTAGACATTATTCCTTTTGCATTCAGGCACATGTTAACGTGCATTCACATATCAAGTCTGACAAAAACCCATAGCTAAGAAATTATATTATTCCCATTTATTCTTGTAATACTGCACAAACTTTCAGTAATAACTGTAACTAAGAGCATGCCCAGCACAATTTAAAAGAGCTGAGCTAATCTGTGTTGACAGAAATGATCACATAGGAACAGTTTCATTGTTTGAAGACCATTCAGAACAGACTGCCTTATGCTCTGCCCCTTTATAAATTATTCACTTTCTTCAACAACCTCAGAAAGAGGAAGACATATCAGTTGTCCTTCCAAGACACTTTTAAGGTTCTGACGCCTAGATGAAATAGCACAAAAGACAGTCTCTTATATTAGAGTATTATTTTGATTGTGCTTAGACAGCAACTCGGCAGGACATGACTGATGACTTCTTGGGATTAAACACATACGTGGGAAGCTGCAGACTATGACGGATTATTGCTAACATGTCTGTGTTCTGGGGGAAGCCACCAAAGCACTGAAGTCCACCATAAATGCTGCCCCACAGGGCATTCATGGAGGCAAATTCAAATTTGATTACCAAGATTCCTTCTGAAGTGGGAAAGATGGAGAGTTTAGATTCATCTAAACAGCTGAACCACCTTTTTTTTTCTAAACTCTCTAAATCCACATATGCACAGGTAACATGTAAGAACTTGTGACCTAAAGGTGAATATTTCTCAATGTGTTGGTTGTCTAAGATAGTGGTGGGAGTTTATGATCTTAAAGGTCTTTTCCAACCTAAACAAGCCTATGATTGTATGAATACAAGCTTTCAAGCAAATTTATCACTGAATGTTCCTCTGGGGAGCACTTAAAACAATCATCTGGCTTAGGACAACTTGTTTGCATCTGCCCTGTTCTAAACCAGTCTGATTACCCAGAAATGAACTATCTGCTGTCTCATACAGTAAAAAGTACGTTAGATGGGAACATACATGAATACAAATTCCAAGTAAAATTGGAAGCTGTGAGAATAACTTTTACACTAGAGAACCTTACAAAAAGAAAGCACTGTATTTTCCAAGTATTTAAGATTCAGTTTTACCGGCAGTGAATGAAGTCAGGAACAGGATTATGCTGGCTAAAAGATGCCGCGTCAAGATTCATGCAAATTTCCACATTGTCTCCAGCCATGATTCGTACTGCAGCTTTATTTTCATCCTCAAATGTCTGCCTTTGCAAGGATGCACACAGCAGCAACATGAAATCATCTAGGAGAAAGCAGTGATTGCAAGGAAAAATTCAGTCATTAACAGAGGTATAAGGAGTGGTCATGATGCATTATAATGTAGTTACCAGACTGTTTTCTCCTGCTTCGAACCTCCAAGACTGTGCTGTTTTCAAAACATGTAACACTGATTTGAAATTTATTAATGTATTTAGTGGTTTTACCTGTCATTGTCTACAATTATTTCTTGAGAAATAATGAGAAAAGGGGAAATAGTTCATGCTTTTTGATGTCACATTATTGAAAATGCGATACAGGAAAAACAGCTGTAGAAATTACTAATTTTTTGAATTTTAGTATTGAGTCTCCTGGAGAATATGTCATCTTGCTGCAGAAGATTAAATAAAAGGCTGGCTTCAAATTACACCGTACAGATGTTTTAAGCAAAGGACATATAAACACTTTACAACTATGTGCTAAAATACTTACACACAAGGAAGACAGGGTTTGGTCTCACAATGAAGTCTGGAAAGTATAACCACTTTATGATGTTGGAGTTGAAGTTGGCATTACCACTTCTCCATGGATAGTCTGTATGACAGAAGCATGTAAAAACACAATCAGTACTTTATAACAATTACTTAATCCTTTTCATCTGGATACTTACCATTTTTCCAGCCCTTCTATGTAAAACCAAGCAGCAGCAATTTTCCATAAAGGGTAAGTGTCCTTACCTTTACAAGGAGCAGGTGGGATGCCAATGCAAAGGAAGTACTGGAATGTAATGATACATGACAGAAAACAGCAGTATTTTGGCCAGATCTCTGCAATAGCTTTTCTTCTGCGTCGATACAATACAGCAATCAGCCAGAAGGCATGAATCATGGCATAAAAATCCATCCTTTGACCAATTACATTCACTGATAGAAGAAAACAGGTCTGAAAATGAAGTAAAGAAACATAAGCAACATTTGCATACTGATGGCTAGTCAATGTAGCAATAATAGAAGTGTTGTGGATCCTGACAGAATGCTTGGACATGAGCTGCATCTGAGTGCAGGAACCGACAGTAACCTCCTCCACTCCATCCCAACACCCAAATTTTTGATACTCTTCTATCTCTACAGTCGGTTTCCATTATGTGATATCTAAAGATACAGAAAGGAAGGAGAGTTGTCAGAGTAGCTAATATGCAAAAGGTTTAATTGTTGCCAAGCAGAGCACATACTACACAGTTAGATATTTTCACAGGACTTACAGTTGTGAAAAAGAACAGGAACTATTAAGATTAGCAACAACTAAAATGTATCTTCATGTGGGAAACAGACAAAAGGAAAAGGGATTTAGACCATACGGCTCCTATTGGTGATAGACAAATCCAGTCAATTCCTATAAAGTAGCTTTAGATCTCCATTGTTCTGAGGGCTCTGCGTTCCAGCATTTCTGTTCTCTGGCTTCACTGAAAGTAGTCCCATCACTCAGTTCCATGAAACGTGTTTTCAAGCTTAGTGAATACTTCATAGTGAATCATTTATTCAGTGCACCATGCTATTTTGATTTTCTCTCTCCTCAGATTAGGATGAGCTAAAAATTATTTCCTAAATAGTTGGGGAAATAGCTTGCTGATTTCTTTTAATTTTCACTCATTCTTAATCCTCAGACTGCCTGTGAACAGTTTACTCTGTTTATCAGTAGCAAGTGCTGGTAGTGTTTAATAGATAGGTCAAGAGCATCATTATGATTAGAATTAGGATGCATTAGCCTGGGAGTTGTCTCCTTCAAACAGCCATAAAAAATTGTAAAAAATCACTTTTTTTGACAAAGAGTTTTTGAATGTACATTTCATGTGTCCATGAACAAACAGTCAAGATAAGGGAACAGAGATGACTAAAATGAACGATGACTAAGAAGCATCCAGAACTCAAATATAGTCCAAGCTAGTATTCAAAAATAGCACAATGAAAAGGTCTGGAATGGTAGTCTAAAGAAAAGTAATATATAGTGATTTACCTCCAAACCAAACTTGTAGAAGAAGTAGTTTATGAAATACTTGACACAGTTTACCACTCCATCATCCAGATGTGCTCTTGTAATATCATGAAAAATTGTTTTAGTCACAGGTGCAGTAAGGTTATTTCGACATCTGTAGTATTCTTGATGACGGTAGATTGTAACTTCGAAAGCCAAAATAGCCAGCATCAGTAAGTTATTCTATGGGAGACACAATCAGAAAAATATTAAATAAAAATCAAAACCACATGAAGCTATAAAATTTGCTGATAAGGATAAACTCATGAACACTCAAACTGATGTTACCACTGAGTACTTCTGCACTCCAGAATGCACTGGCACCTATTCCCAACTATCATTGAAACAAAGTAAGGTTCCTACCACTTCTTGGATTTTAATGAATCATACAGACATTCAGAAGATACATATAAAGACATTGATTAAAAAATTATATCATGAACACTAGTTGTGGAAAAGAAGGGGAGGCAAAACCCTCTCAGTTTAACACTGCAGACATTTTGAATGCCTGCTAAAAGAGACATACAGAAACACATCAAGACTTGAAGCTTGGGACCTTCAGGTCTGGAACTGAAACGAATTTCCATATGGACAGAAGACATCTTATTTGCTAACTCAATGCAAACCTTTCTAGAATAATTTCTAATCCCAAAGTGTTTTCAATTTATAGCTGTAAAACTCTTGCATCAAGGCAGACACCTTGCCTCAAGGCAACTTTACTCTACATGCAAAACTCTTGGGTCAGTAATTGCTCTTCCCCACATATATTCTCAACTGTGGGAGGTGTATGGCTAAAGGAGCAAGAGGTAGAGGTATTACCAGCCCCTGATATGTTGACCTGCACAGCTTGGCAGGTATTCCGTATACAAACAAAGCACACAGAGGTGAGCTCTCAGGGAAGAAATGACAAATAAGCCTAGTTAGATCAAAATTTGCTGCTGTCCAGTTAGCCAGTTTCTGACAACTTTCTCCAAAATTCTGGAGATTCTTTAAACCAAGAAGAGATATGCAAGGTTTTTGCCAGGACTTGGCACACTTGCATTGTAAGTAGGGTTTTTTTAGTCAAGAAAGGAATAATAAAATATTGCTCACAGGCATCAATGAAAAACAAGAAGAAAAACAAAAGACATCCATTTACTAGCGTTTGAATGAATTATTCCCTTAACTTGTTATATTTTCTAAATTGTGGCCAAGGAATAAGCACTTAAAAAAATTAACTGCTTATAGCATACACTATCATTCAAGGCAATTACTCCAATTAGACCCATCAGTCCTTTGGTACCTGACAGCTGTGTACCTCTTAATTACTTTGAGTTCCTAAATGTTACATTTCTTACAGAGCTTTTAACAGATGGTAGAGTCCAAAAGCCATACTTCTACATGAAAGATTATCTGAATTGGTACTGAATCCTTTCCAGATATATTCTGTGTAACAGTATGGTTTTGTGTTGCCTCCTTCCTTCTGTACTTCCTTATTATCAATTATTACTTTTTTGTGCATGTGTGTGGCAGATTATTTATTTCAAAGACATTGCTAATTCATCACAAACTAGAAAATATCAGAATACAGATAATTAGAGAAGTTACCCTTAAGTACACAAGAAGGGGATAAGACTTTCTCAATCCAACCCACTCTGCAGGATCAACTGGCCCACTGTAGAGCACTGAGGTCTTGAGTTCTTCCAAATCGACCTTAGTTTCATTCTCTCCTGGCTAAAAAAAAAAAAAATGCAACAGTTATAAAACATGTTTAAAGTTGCTTGAGGAGGGAATAATAATCAACAGTAATACATTACATGAACTGTCAGTTTCAGTACTTCATATACTTCCTTTTGCTCTTCTTCATTGAAGAAGGAAACAGTCAAACTTTTTAAGATGCGTTTGTACTCACCAATGTACAGTTACTGGAAAAAGTTTTGGGATCGATAGATGAGAGCTGGTACAACATTTTGCAGACAATAATCACACATGTCCAGACAGTGCAGATACTTGATGCCAGTGGGCGAAACTGAGCATATGGCAAAGCAAGAGCCCAGGCAATCAAAAACACAAAGTTAAAGAGAGACACCTGAAAACACAAAAACAGTACAGAAATTACATGGAGTAACAAAAGAACTGAGAAAGTTTGACCTTTTCCACAGTAAATAAAACCAGAATTATTCAAAAGGAAGGGACGTGAAGAAACTTTGAGAAAAACACTGAAGAAAAGAATTACAATACTCAAAGAAACAATGTGGTAAGTGAAGAAAGAAAAACTTAATAGTCAGTTTAGAAAGGACTTTATCACCTACATAATATTAATACTGTTAGACCCACAAAACTCCATATCCTCCTTATCAACAGACATGAAGTAAGAAGGACCACATGCAGGTTCTGCTGCTTTAGTACACATGAAACAAAGACGAGATGATACAGATTTGTGTGTCTGACCTTTGTCCTCTTGACCTTTTCCCCACAAAATATGTGAGAAAATGGATTTTTTGTTTTGTTTTTGTACTGAATCTTCTCTGACTATCTTGTTCAAGGAATAGCTATGTCATGTGGTGAACTCACACTGCCCACACCAAAAGCACAGCTAAAAGTGTTGCTCCCTTTTTTTTAGGCATAGTTCCACATTCTTATTTCTTAAGCACCAAACTGAGTTTAAGTAATTTTCCTTAATGTACCTTCCCAATCCTTTTCTACACCCTCCATCCCTGGATGGTGCCCACAGCCAGTTGGAGCAGGAGAGGGATTACGTCTCTTACATTCAAAGAATCAGACTAATAAAACTTTCATATCTGGATAATAAAACTTTAATATCTGGAGAAAACTGGAGGGCTGAGATTAGACTGAGAGAATATCACTGTGGAAGATGTCAAGGCAGGTCCCCAGCAGGTGACAAATCCAAATTTCAGTGAGGTCTGACAGAAGGAAACCATCTCCCCACACATCAGCAGATGCTGACAAACCTCCATGATGTGTAAGAGTTTGACAGTGGGTGTTTACTTGCCTCTTTCACTGTGACCCAGATGATGTAAGAGGAAACAATTTTGATGATGTGCAGCTCCAACAGCCACCACACGAAGACTTGCATCTTATGAAAATACTCCAGGAATTTCAGAAACAGCACTGTAAGGCGGTCAATCACTAGATGCCACTTGTTTCTTAAGTCTGCAGGGATGTTCAAGCAGAACGATAGTGAGAAGAAAAACAGAAGGTCTCTGTAAAATGGAATACTCCACTAGGTAACAATGTGGAAAAGCAGACTTTTGGAATACCTCACAACCAAAGTCCATGCTTTTCTCTTCTGCCTTTTTTCTCCAAACACAACTTAGAAAATCCTAATAAAAATGCTGAGTGATGTAAATTCCATGAGCACATAATTAAACTTGAGAAATTAATTAAGCTACAGAACTCTAATCCCACATGTGTTTTTACAAGCATAATGAGTGTATTCAAGGAAAATCTTTACAAAATTAGATGTTCTCATTTTTTCATTGCATTTATTTCCATTTGCAGGGTTGCATCATGCAAGGTATATCCAGACAGTGGCAGTTAAGTGGAGCAGACGGATAAGGTACTCTAGTGGGCTCTGTCTAGCATGGCCAGGCAATACACACACAGGAAATAAAATAAAGGCCTTGAACGCATCCACTGAAAGAAAGACTATACAACACTGTGTAATGAAGTCTGCACTCTTGAACATGTTTAATGTCAAAGCTCCAGCCACATGGCTACATAAAAGTGGTATAACTCTTAGGCAGAAATAAATGCATGTGCAGCTTAAAGATGGATCACATGTGGCAAGCAGCACCTTTTATTATTTCCAAGCCCCACTGGCTGCAGCTCCCTACTTCCCTGCTTGCAAGTGTCATGCACAGAATAACCTCCACCAGCTAGCCTCTATTCCAAAGCCCTTCCAGCATGCAGGGATGGATAGAGTGCAACAAACTCATCACCCCTCACAGACCACGTGAAGACTGGTCAAGAGAGGTTTCCACGGCCCATGAACACCTCTCTGAAGGCAGATGTTCCAGCCAGGAAAGGTGAGTAGTTTCACCTCAAGTTCAAGCACTGGAACAGGCTGCTCAGGGAAGTGGTGGAATCACCATCCCTGAAGGTATTTAGAAGATGTGTGGATGTGGCACTTATGGACACATTTTAGTGGTGGACTTGGCAGTGCTGGGTTAACAGCTGGACTCAATGATCTTAAGAGGTCTTTTCCAACCCAAATGATTCTATGACTCCCTGTGGCAGCTAAGCCAGATGTGCTGCCATTTTGCCTTGACAAAGACCCTGCCCGTACTTAATGTGTCGCAGTCCTGTGAATACTGGCATGAATAACCAAATCTGCAGTAAGGCCACCTCCAAAGAATACAGCATCCTTGGGTGTTAGATGCCCTTCTCTTGTTTCACTTTTGGCTCATATTATAAACTGAGTTATGGAAATAATTCATGCTAGGGGTTCATCCTAGCAATATCAAGGATGACAATATAAGCCTCACCCATGTCTGCCCTTAAGTTTTTTTATATTCATCTGGTGTCAATTACACATTCCATATTCACAGGTGAAAAATATGACACTAATGTGCACATAAATAATGAAGCAAAGCCATTTGGACTTCTGGAGAGGAGTGCCTTCAAAGTATGCAGAGATATTAAATATCCATGTGTATTTTCTTCATTGTAAGGAGATTTTACTCAAAAGGAATTCTTATTATTTGGGGTAGCCTCCAAATAATTCAAACCAGACCACCTAGAAGAAAGAGGTATGGCTTCTTTTGTTTTCTTCCTCTTAGCATGCTACAGAAAACGTATGATTTTTTCCTAGAAGAGCCTGTAGCCTGTTGAATAATTGACAAGTAGCCATCTGCTCAGTGAACTTAAGGCTCTTTGACATAGACTGCACGTAAAACTAGAAGGAAAACCTGATAACTGAAATTAACAGGAATGACCAAGAACAAACCTCCTGTTGCCACTGTTAATTAAGGCTGAAGAAAACAAAATTTGCATTCTGCAGAGCTTACCTGTAGTTTCTTCTTCCTCTGATTCATTGTCTTCATCATCAGAATCATCTTCCTTGTCCTCATCTTCCTTTTCTTCTTTTCCTTTTTTGACTCTCCCTTTCCCTCCCTCCCCTTCTGGCTCTTCCATTCTTTTCTCACCAGCCTCTTCCAGCATTTTATCCTCTTCCTTTTCTTTGCTGGCTGTTAAATTCATCATAGTTATGTCAGGCAGGCTTCCATCTTGGTGCACCAGTCTGTTGGTAAACAGTAGCATGTCAGCAAACTGAAGAGTAATGACATTGTACTCTTTTTCTTTTCAAACCATATAATTAGAAAAAAATAAACTGTTCATGGACAATGTCTCAGAAGTGGAAAAGTTAATAATTTTGGTACTCTCTCCAAACACACACTGAAAATTGAGTTGGAATGTATTAGTAACTACTTCTTGCTCAGATACTAATGGTTAGTTAGTAATGAGTGGTATTGACACTTAAACTTGACATTTTCCCCACTGGAGAAAATGGTCAGAGTTTAAGATGTAGAAGCATGAAATGACATTATTTAAGAGGAAACATTTCATGACTTCATAGGGGACTTACTCATTTTGGTGGTTTGGTATTTTTTTCTTGAGGCTGCTCAAAGTAATTGGAACAGAAAGAAAAAGGGAGATGAGAACAGAGGGGTTACAGAAGAAGGTCATTGACAAACATGTCATGCTACATCACAAGTCATAAAGCATTCTCCTACTCCATCTGCAGAAGCCTTCCGATGCCAAGAGCATGCCATCATGACATTCACAGGGTGCTTCTATAAAGAAACATGGATTTGCAGCACAGATGGAAAGGGGACAGCCTATTTACTCCAGTGCTAAACGTGGTCAATACTTCTACCATGCTGTGTGTAATGCAGCTGAACTATCACAAGTATCTGACCTATCACTGCAAATGCATTTCCACCTTCTTCCAATTGAAAGATGCAGCTGGAAAGCCAAGGAATTTGCAAGTTTTCTTCCAGCTACAGGTTTGGGAACAAACAAAAGCAAAAATTCCACGGCTGCGGTTTCAGAACGTTTTGTCATCTCTGTCTTTGATAGTGTCATTCATTCTCTCTTTGCTACATCTCACAGAGAATTTTTCTTTAATTTATAATTGTCTCTAGCTTATCTATTAATAAGTTTCAGACTACCAAAACTGGAATACAACTCATTTAACAAGGAAACAATATTTCTCTAGTGCCACAGTGCCATTTTTTTCCCCTGAGATTCATTCAGTATATATCTTTACTGGGAAAAGGGACATTTTCTTATGGTTTCAGACATTTTATTTTTTCTTCTGCAGCTGTGCTCACCTCCCATACTTGCAAAAAACCAAGCTGTCCCAATTCCTTGATTATATGTGCTTTACTGAGCATACTGCCATAAAGAGTCCCTCTGAATACAACGTCTTGCAATAAAGTCTCCCTTTGGCAAGTATACATCTATATGATTAGGTCACTAAATGTTTAGTTATGCTATTGAAATTACTACACTCAGAATACTTTCAAGCACCTGTAAAAGTGCTACAGTACCATATGATGTGAAATTCTGGCTGATAACCATTTAGACAGGAAATTCTGCTGATTTTACCTAGGATTTTTACAGTTCAAAAAACTGACAATCTAGATTTTTCCTTTTGATCATTAAAAATTAAGAGCATAGACCAAGCAGTTAATGAGGAAGTCAAACAAGTGGAATTATTTTTCAAAAATTTGGGCATTGCAGTTACTTCAAGATGTAAAGTTTTGTGGCTCAAATGAAGGAAAAACTAAAGAAATCTGACAAAACAATCCTGAAGTAGAAATACTGTACCAATTGCTGCAAGGTAGAAAAGGTGGATTTAAATTAGAAGTTTAACAAGACAGTCAAGCACCAAAGAAACTCACTGAATAAATTTTAGTCACATTCTTGACTAAAATCCCTCATCATGTATTGGGCAATGAATTTGAGTGTCTAATAATCTGAAAATCTGTTGTACTCAAGAATATACTCAGTAGCTTCGGCTACTGAAAATAGAAGCTCTTCTAGCCCCAACTCTCCCTGCCATAGGCAGGGACACCTCCCACTAGACCAGGTTGCTCAAGGCATTATTCAATCTGGCCTTGAATGCTACCAGGTTTGGGGCATCCACAACTTCTCTGGGCAACTTGTTCCAGAATCTCACCACCCTCACAGTAAAGATTTTCTTCCTAATACCTAGCCTAAATTTCCCCTCTTTCAGTTTGTACCTATTACTCCTTGTCCTATCACTACAGTTCCTGATGAAGAGTTCCTCTTCAGCCTCCCTGTAGGCCCCCTTCAGATACTGAAGGTTGCTATGAGTTCTCCACACAACTTTCTCTTCCCCATGTCGAATGGCTGTAACTTTCTCAGCCTGTCTTCATAGAGGAGGTGTTCCAGTCCTCTTATCAACTTTGTGGCTCTCCTCTGGACATGCTCCAACAGTTCCATGTCCTTCTTATGTTGGGAGCACCAGAGCTGAATACAGTGCTACAGGGTCTCACAGGAACAGAGTAGAGCAGGAAGATCACCTCCTTTGACCTGCTGGCCATGCTTCTGTTGATGCAGCCCAGGATTTGGTTGGTTTTTTGGGCTGTAAGTGCACACTGCTGGATCATGGTGACTTGTTTATCAATCATCACCCCCAAGACTTACTCTGCAGAGCTGCTCTCAATCAATTCCTTGCCCAGTCTGTGGGTGTGCCTGGGATTGCCATGACCCAGGTGCAGAGCCTTGCACTTTGCCTTTTGAACCTCATGAGGTCTGGATTGGCCTACCTCTCAAGCGTGTCAAGGTTCCTCTGGATGCCAACCCTTCCCTCCAGCATATTGGCTACATCACACAGCCTGGTGCCATCAGGCTTGCTGAGGGTGAACTCAATCCCGCTGTCCATGTCACCAACAAAGAAGCTGAATAATATCAGCCCCAGTACTGATCCCTGGGGGACACCACTCATCACTGGTCTCCATGGGGACAATGAGCCGTTGACCACAACTCTTTGAGTGCAGCCATCCAGCTAGTTCTTTATTGACTTGGTCCATTCATCAAATACATGTCTCTTCAATTTAGAGACAAGGATGTCACACCAATGATGTTAAACACTTTGCATAAGTTCGGGCAGATGATGTCAGTTGCTCTGCCCCTATCCACCAATGTTGTAGCACTATCATAGAAGGTCACCAAATTTACCAGGCATGATTTGCCTGTATTAAAGCCATGTTGGCTGTTGCCAATCATCTCTTTTGGGGCTTTTTGTTTATTTTCACATTTAAGTTAGCATGTATACTAAAAGGATATTCAAATCTCTATAAGGTGACTAAATATTATTATTCCCTAAAAGGACATAAACTGACTTATATTTACCTAAAACTCTAATAAAGTACCAATAGGAGGGTCATACATAAAGAAGAGAGGATAAATTTTCAGTTCAGTTCAAATGTTATAGAGATCCCTATAAACCATCAGAGCCCATTAAAAAGGCAATGCACCATGAAATCAAAGTAACCATAATCAGACAGGTTTTGCATACACGCAATTGCACTGATTTCTATGGGGCATCTTCCCAACTGACTTTTATAATGGAAAAAATCTACATTCACACTGGTGTAAATCAAGGACTTACTGACTTACCTCAGTGTAAATTGGACAGAAACATAATAACCCTATAGGATTTCGTACCTTTCTCTTATTCATATAATTTTTATTCATATGCCAGAGACCCAGGAGGTCATAGGGTTATAAAGATGGGTACATGGAATATGTATATTAAATAAAGCCTCAGTATGAGTTTAGTTTTCAGTAGGATGGCACTTAGTTTTATCAGCATCAGTAGGCTTGAGCATTGGATCATATGCTTAGGAGATCCAAGACTAGATGAAAAGCCCTGCCCACTATTCAGAAAGTTAGTCTACTCGGAATCCTTCTTCCAAAACTTCCTTATGTATTGCCAGGGTTGGTTTTCTTCTTTTATTTTTTTTTCCACTACAAGATCATGTTATATTGTAACAGACAACACTGAGGTGTTAAGATGTAAAAACTGCACTAGTTTAGAATTTTTAAGACAAGGTAAGCATAAAAGCTTCACAGTTAGTCAGATATAACTTCGTTGTTGGAAGACACATGCTGATGGGAAATTATCCAACATAACATAAAGGTATTACGTCTGATACTTAGGAAAACCACAATAACAATGCAGACGACAAGCCTTTATGGTACAGCCATTGATGCTTTTAACCAAGAGCATTTCTTACCCTCAAATTCATTAAATAGGGCATCAATATTGAAAAGTATACTAGTAGATATAGTTTTCAGCAAAAAGCAATTTCAGTGGCACTAAAATCAGGAATGTGCCACAGATCCTTGATGGATTCCTAGTACTTTCATGTATTTGTAATTTTCTAGAGCAGAAGATTAATTAACTGAATGCATTATGAAGTATCTTTTGTCTTTGATTATTTTTTTGCAATTTATGAATTGCTTGAAACTTTCTGGCTCAAAGAAATTCTCAAGTGTCTTTCATGCAAGGCCTTAACAACAGAAAGCTTTCCACTCTGCAGAACGCCAGTGACCCATCTCCCAAATATTTGGTCTGCAAGACTCAAACTGAGCACACAGTGCTGTACCTCTACTGGCCTTTATGGGCCTTTCAGGAGATTTGCTGCCTGAATCCGAGCCATGTTGCGGTATGTGGACAGACTAGGAAGCCTCTCCTTTCATTGGGAGCTGCTTTCATGCTGAGGCACCCCTCTATTGTGACTGCATCAAAGCTGTGTCTGAGCCTGCTCCCATGCCTCCCTAGCCCTAAGCCTGACATGCAGACTGACACCCTGCCTTCACTCCAAATCTAGCTTATCTCTATGGACTCACTGGGACCTCACCAGAATGTGGCTGACCCTTGTTAACAACTCTGGATGCGACCCTCACGCTCAGTTGCTGGTTCATGTTCCTGACTCCCCATGAGAACCCAGCCTTGCCTACTGGCCATGCCCCTTGGCTCCCAGCTTGCCTGCCCTCACCAAGGTGATCACCCTCACTGTTCCCTTAAATATGGGCTTCCTACAGACTAGATTTCCAGCTCTCGTGAACTTTTGAGAACCTTGACCCAAACTATGTGATGACATTTGAAGAAAGAGCATGAACATGACATACAAATTAACTTCTTGTTAGAGCAGGTAGTCACAAATATCTAAACAAGGGACTTTCTTGGCTTTCCTGTTTATATTTCAGTAGTGACAACAAACTCAGAAGTCCTTCTATTCTTGGATGATTAAACAAAAGCCCACGTTTATTCCAGTCAAATATTTTGAAAGAAATCTAGTTTATGGAACTGTTCTGAAGATGCCATTTTTAAAGGGTTGACGGCAATATGGATTTTTCTGCCTTGGATCCTGCAGCACCAAACTCAGCCCATGAATTAACACCCTTAGCATGCAGTGGTTTCAGTGTTCCATTTCTGCTTCTGGAATTTCAGTCTGTACAAACCCATAATGCATACCACACATTTAATTGACCTACCCCTCAAATTCCCTTTCTTATGTGCTTGTGAGGAATACAGGGATGTGTGTCTGTGTATCTGTGTGTACATATGCGCATGCAGGCATGCATCTTTCCATGCACAAAGGGTCGATAAACGAGCCTCCTCAACCAAGTCTATTGTCTGCAGCCAATTACAAATAGCACCAATTATTCCTGTATTGAGGCATGGGCAAACTTTAAGAGAATTCCCAGCTGAGAAAAAAAACAATGTATAAATATGCAGGAGAGATGTATCCACTGCTTCACCAGTTATATGAAATTACAATACCTGAACAATGTTATCTCCCTACTTACTTCCCAGTACTGCACAGCAAGAATATACTTTGTTTTAAGGCAATTAAAAACTAACAAAAAACTTAAGGTATATCTGTTTTAAAGGAAAGGAAGAATTGAAGTACCCACCTATTAATTATTAGATATACACGGCCATTGACTTTGGCATGGCTATGAGGTGGGAGATGAAAGAACAAGATGAAAATGGGAAATGAATTAGAGAGAGAAAAGAAAACTGTTAAATTGGAATGAATGCACTTTCTTGTCTACCAGTGTGTTGTGACACATTGCCATAAAAAACACAATCTGAAAGCTTAATATACCCCATGCAGCAAAAAGTCTAGGAAGCTTATAAATGCAACTCTAAAACATTTAGATGGTATGCAATTTCAGTCAGAACTACAGGCAATTTTCACAGTCCCCAAAATGTGAGAACAGCCTTTACTGCTTTACTTCAAGTAAGCCTTAGAATGTCCACATTTTTTAAAATATATTTTTGCTTTTTTTTAAAGAAATTATTTAAATGTAATTATGGCAGAGCATTGTATCATAGAAAATACATAACTCACGGACTTTATCTGTGCCATATCATGATTCATGGTACAGCAAGGAAATGTGGTTGGAAAGTCCTAATCAGGATTTTTCTTTTTCTTGCAGATGTAAAACTGAGACATTCAGTTTTAACACCTTTATAGATAGTGACAAGTGCCTCACTTTGCCAGTGTCATCTATTTGCAGCAGGCAGTGCCTTTCTCTGGAACTCACTGCAAACTTTACTCATGTGAAGCAATATTTTAACAAATGAACATTCTCAGCAATTTTAATAGGACTCATAATTACACATGGCAATTCTGGGGCAGATGAAGGAACTGCACCTGCTTTCTTTATTACTTTCATGAGCAGCTCTCACCTGCTGTGATTCTTTTAAGAAGTTCACTATTAAAACGACTGAGTTCTGTCTTCTTACTCAAATCAGTTTCTTTATCTAAAATTTTTTGTTGCAAAAGATGCAGCATAAAAGCAGTTTACTTTCAGGATGGTATCTCAAGGCTACTTATTCCTTGCAAAAATTTTTGCTCTCAACACATCTAAAACATTTTATGTCTTTGCTATCAGTGGTTCCATTCTTTGCGAATGATGTGACTTTAGTCACAGTATCCTCCTCAAGCCAACATTTGGAAAACTATATAATATTTTGGTATCTTTCATGTATAATAAAAAGATTTTCAAGACAGGCAAAGTATACTGTACTATGAATCCATCAAAATCCTACAAGTGCTTAGTTTTGATTTTTTTTCCAATTTTGTGCCTATTGGATCACACTAGAAGGGAGGTGGAAATTGTTTCTATGTTACTCAGCACAAGTGCAAACTGTTTGAGCTACAGGAGAGCTTGCGCAGTTACTGCACTCTGTAAAGCATTTCCCCGGAATGCCTCAGCCCAGGAACAACCCCATTTCAGCTCAGACATGTCTGGGCTCTGGTTTCAGGGCTTGGCCAATTCAGAGATGTTAACACGTATCTGCCGCTGCACAAGAAGTCTGACATCGGCAAGGAGAGTTTGCTCACAGGCCATTACATCTAGTAATTCAAGAAAGGCAAAGCAAGAGGTATTATGCAAATAGCCATTTAAGAAGGTAAGCTGAAAAAACCCACAAATTTATTGGAAAATTTTGTCAAGTTTGATTTGTTCTGGTTTTAGCAATTATTTAAATACGGAAACTGGAAGCATTTTACAGAAGTAGAGCT
Source organism: Neopelma chrysocephalum (assembly GCF_003984885.1). Lineage (NCBI taxonomy): Eukaryota > Metazoa > Chordata > Aves > Passeriformes > Pipridae > Neopelma > Neopelma chrysocephalum. The sequence goes on from NW_020897689.1 coordinate 29,401,034, forward strand.
TATTCCCATGGCACAAACAAACTTGCACCAAACACTGTAAAGCAGCTTCATATCAAATTGAATGCATGAAAAATACCTGAAATGCTTTAGTAAATCTTGAAAAACGTAGAACATAATTCTCTGTTAAGATAAACTGTCGCTATTCCACAACACTCTGTGGTGTATGTGATATTATGCAGCTAGTCCCGACTTGTAGAAGTGCAGCTGAGAGATATTTATCGTTGGACAGGTAAATATTCTAAAAGTAGTGTCTAAATGAATTGCTTTCTTCAAGGAATGACTGTAACATAACACTATAATATAACACTCTGTACTACAAAACCATTTCTCTCTCTTGTACTCCTGGAGCAGGATTCTAGGCCAGATACAGTTTTATACAGGAAATTATGGATGAGTAGAAGACTGGAAAAGGGAGGTCCCAGATTCATGACAAAAATACTAATCAACTTTTGGACGAAACCACTGAGTGTCTCAAAGAGCTAGCATAGCCAAGGGTCAGTACTGTGATGAGTAACCACAAGTTTGGAATTTTTCCATTTCTGAAGTTCAATTTTACAAAAAGGTCTCACTGTTCAATGCAAATGTGTTATTTGCCAAGGATCTCCCAATCTTCATTTGACCCTCAAAATGGACATCGAAAAATTGAAGTGACCCAAATTAAAACCTATATTTCTTATCACTGACAGGACTTACAAAAAGGCACACATAGCAGTTAAGCATCTAACTCCCATTAAAGGTCAAAGTTAATGAGATAAATATCATTAGTACCTTTGAAAATGTACCCCAAAATGAAAAATTCAGTGTGTAGGGGAAAACTGGGGAAGACAGATGCTTTGTTTGTAGCAGGATGCTGGATACTGAGTGCCTTCTTTTTAAGCCAGGTAGTCATAACAAAGGCAAATAACATCTACTGAAAAGTGAGCATTACAAAACAGTCATAAACAGCATTTTCATACAGATAATCAATAGCTCCATTTACTTGGTTTCTTTACCTGTAAATAGTGTTGTCCTGTTTGCTGGTTACAGCTTTTAAATCAGTGAGCTGGAGAAACTGATCATGGAAATAGTGAAGGTGTAAGATACACACCAGTAGGAAGGAGGTGGGGATAAAGATGCGTGTGAATAGATCACCCACAGAAAACTGTTTTAAGCCAAGGTCCTCTAGCCTGGAAAAAAAAAAGTAAGCCACTAAGACACCTTTTCACACCAAAAAATTCTTCTTGTCATGAGAGATTACTACAAATCATTTGCAGGAGGAAATAAGGGGCTGGTACTTGTTACATGGTTTTGGTTTTTGAAATTCTTCTAAACTAGCAAGTTTTACAATGGAACCGACCCTGTCACAGATCTCTTGAATCAGGTGAGTTTTCTTTGATTGAAAGTCCTGCACTCATATTGCACATACTTTCTCATGCAAGCTCCTCTTGAGAAATGCCCAACATATCATAAGGATGAAGAAATTCATCCCTCCTTATTAGCAGAAGAGGAGGCCCACCTTCATCAGTTCCAAACATCCTGCAAATATACCCTTAATCTTTGCCTGGATCTTGCTCCTATGGTCAAAGCTGTAAAAAGAGGCATTGGTGCTGCATTGGGAACAGAAGCAATCCCAAGGTCTTAGCAGCCGATGGGAGAAGATAAGACTCTTTGGGCTCCCCTTTTGGTCTTGCTCATCTCTACTGTTACATCAATAAATCTATGGCTTCAATCGGAGTGCTTGAAGTCAGCTATGCCTGAGAATGGTCTCACAGTGTTTTTCCCCCATAAGAAGGAAGACTACTGACAGACCTTTCCTGTCAGACCTTTCCATCACAGTGAACTCAGAGGTCCAAAGAAAAAAATTAATCAAAAACACTTACTTTTCTTCATCCAGGCCTGTCATGTTCTTCCACAACCCAGGGAATGACTCAAACTGGTATGTGTAGATGAAGATAAGTACCAACATCGTGTAAACAACCACTGACATCCAAAAGTACTTTAAAATCTTTCTCCACCATTCATAGTGCACCTGAAAATCACACACTAGAGATGTTGATACAAGCTGAAGGCAAAGACACTGACAGAAATGTTGACAATGTTTTACTGTCAAACAAAGATGAAGAACACTATTTTTCTTGATGGCCTGAAGTAAACAATGCTTACCCAGTGGCAGCCATAGATCCTTGAGATCTATGCCATACATCTTTTTTCTCCTGATGCACATGCACTCAAGGAAACACTTTTGTGTAAAAATGTCTGTTGGGGCGCGAGCCACAGACATAAAGGTCAAGAGTAGCTTAAGTCACTCAGTTTCATCAAAATTAGGTGATGAAAGTCCAGGAGGAGAGGGACTCCACACTCATTGGGCTGTGAAAACTGTGTGAACCTACTGTCACAAAAACTGATGGCTATGTGGGATCTGCACAGCCCCAGAATTTTCCACAAGGGTTCCAAAGCTCATGGTGAAGTGGCATGCCAGAGCAGAGGTGTGCATTGTATCTATTTTATGTGCACTTTGCCTGTCACTATGGTCAAAAACCAAAAGAGAATAAGTCTTTAGCCCCTTCAAATGATCTTGTTCTGTTGTCTAACTAAAGAACAAACACACCGTTTATGAATTCTATTTGGAGCTACTTTATTACCAACTTAAAGGTACAAATGATTGTATTCAAGGATAAAATTTAGTTAACACAGTTCTCACTTACCTGATAGAGGGCCACACAGAAGAGGAACAGTACCATATAGATGATTTTGTACATGACAATTGTACCCTCAAAGCTGACAAAGAAGAACATGCCCCCACAGACGTAAATCCAGTACTTGATTAACATAGCCATCACCAGCTTCCCCAAGACTTTCATAATATCCTGTTCATCATCCTCCTCTTCTTCCTCTTCTTCCTCTTCCTTCTCTTCCTCCTGTTCTTCCGACACTTCTCCCTCTTGCAACTCCTCTTCTGCAAATACAGAGTCATATTTGGCCTCTGTCTGTTCTGGGACTTTTAGTAAGAATTTAAATGGGTGGAAAGTAAAATCTCTGCACAAAACACAGAAACTTAATTATTCACAAGAGACTGTAATTCTGAATCAAACATGCCTTCAGAGCAAGGAAAAGGGTTTTAACTTCATATGAGCTTCAACCAGCTCCTGGAGCCATATGGCACGTAGCCGTACGTCCTTACCAGACACTCGTCTTCACTTCATCTGAAAATGCCAGCAGCTGTAGCAGAAAATTAGAGTCTAAGGGTTATATAATGGATAATAGCCAAAACACTTTCCATGGCAATGGAAAGTAAGCAGCCTTTTAAACTGGAAAACAAAGAAACCACCAGCACCACCAGAAACCACCCATCTTGAGTTTACACTCTCATCTTGAGTTTACACTCTCATCTTGAGTTTGAACCTCTCATCTTGAGTTTTATCCTTTAGAGAATACGGTGTTTATCTCCAAAAGCCACAAGCAAGAGAAAACATTAACGTAAACCCAAGCAAGCTTAATAACATACGAATGTTGCACTAACACTGCTAGTTTTCAAAGAAATTACCACTTATCCAGCTGATTCTTCTGTACTTGGGCCATTGCAGAAAACAAAAGATGCTTTTGCCCTATGAAGAGGTCAAGATTCCCCATTTATTGTGAGGTTTGTGAAGGGCAGGGTAATTGTCCCCCCAGCAGCAAGTATATTAGCAAGTATCTAGAAAACAGGGCTTGCCAAAACCATAGCATATAGCTGTAATGCTTTTTTCCCCATTGAGAACAACATTGAAACTTCACCATCAAAAGGCTTGCCTATTCCTTTTGTCCCACTCACCATCCCTCTTCTCAGGATCTTGCCTTGCATATCCTTGCAGTGTCCAGCTTTGATCAGATGTTTTACTGAGACAAGTATTGTAATTAAAGAGGAAACTACACCACTGCTTCCAGGGCTCACTTTCTACCATTTCAGTGCATTGAACTTGTTCAGATCAGCTTCCAGAGATACAGAAGAGGGCAAGGAAGGGTTGGGTGAATATGTGTCCAGGAGGGGAAAAAAAAGAACAGGCCACTGAGCTGTTAGATAAGCTGAACCTATAGAAGTAAACTTTGCTCTCAGGTATGCTTGCACCACTGCACTGAAAAAAATGTATGTTTACTTTTCCTGTTGAAATTTGTAGTTTAACTTCTATATCTGTATAAGTGTTTATGTACCAACACAACTTCCAAGGAATTTAACAACTGACTTTTTCTATGTAAACTCTTCTCCTGTGGTTAAACTCCTGGGGCAATTAATCTCGTGGTTCAAGTTTGGGACACAGCAGTAAACTGATAATATGAAAGTTCCAAGATCTTTCTCAGATGAGTCATTTTAATTACCTACAAGTAAAGAGAATTCTCATTTTATCGGAATTTCTAAAATTCAGAAGTACTTTATTTTTAAACAGCTGCACATAGAGAGATAGCTGCACATAGATTTTGTACTATCTTTCTTAGCCAATAACAGGTATCTTGCTAATTGCTTTCAGTATCAGAGAAATGCAGTAACTGGAACTTCCATCACAACTGAAGGACTTTAGAGCTGGCTTTACCTTTTTCTTCATTTTCTTCACTTCCAACTTTGACCTCAGATAAAGTAGCTTCTTTTAGCCGAATTGCTTTCTGTTCAGTGAGGTGTTGCCTAAGCAGTAGCCAGAAAGTAATTGTGAAAAGAATCTGCAAACAAAAATCAAAACAAAACCAACAGACTAATTGTACATCCTATGTCCTACTAACACCAGCATAGGTTTTCATAAATTTTGCATGCCTTTGTTTTCTCTCTCTATCAGAAAATGGTAATGATGGCACTGGTGTCAAAGTGCATCTTTGTGCAAGTTAAGCAATTCAGGAAACATCCTGCATTACAAACAACTTTGTTTCTTTTGCACTTTTCCATTTATTAGAGGTATTTACCTATATGTTTCTATTCTACCTAATTCTATTCAGTTTTTAATGACTGTCTTATAAGTTTAAGGATCTTCTTATTATGCATTGATTGGTATAATTCCCATTTGTTGTTTCTTGTTCACTTTTACCTTTTTTTCAGGGAAGAAACACATGCAAAAGCGTATTGTCATTACTATGATTTTGTATATCATAAATATTTTGATTTAGGAGGTTTGGTACTTCATGTGCTTAAGCACAATTAATTTAAAAATCAAACTTTTTTATGTCTTTCAGTTACAGAAGACCCAGTCAACTTAATACACCTTGCATTTGCAGCAGTTATAAGATTTAAAATAGCTCTTAATTATTTTAAGAGCTTCAGGAGAAGATAATTCAGTAACAGCAGGATAACTTAGAAATATAAAAATCTCTTTAATGAAGAGTGTTTTGCAAAAACCTAAACTCAACAGCTTGCAATACCAAGAGATGGAAATATTCAAAGAACAGCATGATGCCTATCTATCACACACTTGATTTTATGTTTGCTTTCTACAAAGTTTCCATTAATTTCCCTGCTGCAGAGGGAGACTTATTTCACTACTTAGCTAAAAGAATAAAAATATCAAATAGGAAGCATGTAAGAGCCAAGTACGTTGCACACAATAGAATGACAAGGCTAATGTAAAGAACTCTCCATTTTTCTTCTAACATGCAATGGGGGAAAGGGGAGCTCCCAGGGCAGCAACAGCTATTTTTATTGACACTGCAGTTAATGCTGAGCCACAGTAGCAGATTATCAGCCTGTGTGACTTGTCACAGCTTCTCCAGATACCTCCTGGAGCTCTGGCTTTTGCAACACAAACCTTTGATATTGTAAAAGATAGATCAGTTCCTCAGTGAAGAACAAGCTCTGTCTTCAAGCCACATTTACTCCCTGTTCTACTTGGCATTTCCAGAGCCAGAGCTGGTTCTAAGAAAAGTCTTGAAGGGTTGCAGACCAAAGAAATGCTTTTAGTCATCTTTTACAAATACATTTTTTCTCATTTTCAGACCAGTAAAAAAGCACACAGTATGCAGAAAGAATTATAGTACACTTCTTTCTATTCTTCACTCTACAGAACAGAGTATCCAATCTTCATTTAATTTCAACCCTTATTCAAAGGACTTTAAACTAGGAATAACAGGGGGGTACAGAGTTACTAGATCCCTTGAGAGGGACTGATTGGATGAGGCTAGCAAAGAGTGCCTAGGGTGATATGAACAAAAGGAAATACATAATCAACAAAACAGGGCTTATGCAGGGTCACCTCAAGTATTTGTGTATAAGCAAGGCTATTACTCCGAGACACTGTTATGGTCAAACCTTCCAGCTCCTTTCTCAGTAAACAGCGTGCCAGGTGCCTCTCTGAAGTGCCTGTACACTAATGCATGCAGCATGGGAAACAGACACAGGGAATTAGAGAACTCTGTGCAGGGCTGTGATCTTGTTGGGATGACAGAAACAGGGTGAGATGGCTTGAATAGCTGCAATAGAAAGTTACAGGCTCTTTAGGAAGCACAGGCCAGAAAGATGAAAAGGTGGAGTTGGGATTTGCATGACAACATAGATGGAATGCTTAAACTCTGTCTGGGGCTGATGAACTAGTAACCCAGGAGGAATGCAGAGACTGGCTGAGCATGCAAAGACATGGTTAGAAAAGCCAAGGCCGGAAATTGAGTCTGGCAAGGGATGTCAAGAGCTGCAAGAGGAGCTTCTGTAAATACTTCAGCAGAAAAAGGAAGGCTAGGGAAAATCTAGGCCCATTGCTGAATGGGGCAAGGGTTCTGGTGACACAGGGCGCAGAAAAAGCAGAGGTACCAAATGCTTTCTTTGCCTCAAGTCTTTGCTAGCAAGACTGGCCTTAAGGAATCCCAGGTCCTGGAGACCATGGAGAAGTCTGAAGGAAGGAAAATGAATGCTTGGTGAAAGAGGATCAGATCAGGGAATATTTAAATAAAGTGAGCATACATAAGTCCATGGGTCCTGAGGGGATGTGTCCACGAGTGCTGAGGGAGCTGACTGGTGTCACTGTAGAGGCTACTCTCAATAATCTTTGAGCAAATGTGGTGACTGGCGGAAGTGTTGAAGGAAAGTAAGTGTCACTCTCATCTTCAGGAAGGGGAAGATGGAGGATACAGCCTGGACAACCTCACCTCAATCCCTGGGAAGGTGACAGCAGTGAGATGCTGGAAAAGCCTTCCTAGAGAAGTTGTGGACGCTCCATCATTGGAAGTGTCTGAGGTCAGGCAGGATGCAGTTTTGAGCAACCCAGTCTAGTGAAAAATGGCCCTGCCTATGGCAGGGTGTTGGACTAAATGATCTTTAAAGGTCCCTGCTGACCCAAACCATTCTGTGTTTCTAAGGTTATGGAGCAGGTAATCCTGGAAAACATTTTCAGGCACATGAAGGACGAGAAAATCATCAGGAATAGTCAGAGTGGATCCACCATGGGGAAGTCATGCTTGACCAACCTCATAAACCTCTATAATAAAATGACTTGATAAATGAGAGGAGAACAGTGGATACTGTCTACTTAGATTTCAGACAAGCTTTTTAAACTCTCTCTCATAAGATCCTCATAGAGAAGCTGATGAAGTATGGGCTGGATGAGCAGACAGTGAGGTGGACTGAAAACTGATTGAACAGTTCAGCTCAGAGGGTGGTGATTAGTGGCATAAAGTCTAATTGGAGGTCAGTGATTAGCAATGTACCCCAGAGGTCAATCCAGTCTTGTTCAACATCTTCACTTATGAACCAGATAATAGGGCAGAGTGTACCCTCATAAAGTTTACCGACAACACAAAACTAGGAGGAGTGGCTGATACACCAGAAGGTTGTGCTGCCATCCAGAGGGACCTCAACAGGCTGCAGAAAGGGGCTGACAGGAACATCATGGCATTCAACAAGGGGAAGTCCAAAGTCCTGCACCTGGGGAGGAAGAACTAGCACGTGGATCATTACATGTTGGTGTTCAACCTGCTGTGGAGCAGTTTGGCAGAAAAAGGCTGGGAACCCTGGTGGATAACAAGTTGAAAGTGAGCCAGCAATGTGCCCTTACAGCAAAGAAGGGTAATGGTATCCTGGGATCCATGAGGAGTGTTGCCAGTAGGTCAAGGAAGGTGATCCTTCTCTACTCAGCACTGGTGAGGCCACAATTCAAGTTCTGTGTCCTGTTCTGGCTCCCCAGTAAAACAGAGGCAAGGATGTACTGGAGACAGTCCAGTTGAATATGCCATGAAGATGAAGGGACAGGAGCATGTCTCCTATGAGGAAAGGCTGAAAGAGGTGGTACTTATCACCCTGAAGAAGACAAAGCTCAAGGGGAATCTCATCCAATTTCTATAAATATCTGAATGGAGGTGGAAAGAGATTGGAGCCAGACTCTTTTCAGTGGTTCCCAGTGATGGGACCAGAGGCAATGGGCACAAACTCAAACATGTTCCCTCTGAACAGGAGCAAACACTTTTTTTCCTTTGAGGGAGACTGAGCACTGTCATGGGTTGCCCAGGGGTTTTGTGGAGTCTCCGTTCTTGGGGATATTCAAAAGTCATCTGGGCATGGTCCTGGGCAATCAGGTCTAGAGGGCACTGCTTAAGAAGGGAGTTGGACCAGATGATCTCAAGAAGTCTCTTTTGGCCTCAGGTATTCTGTGATTCTGTGAAAGTTATTCAGCCTAAAAAAAAACCCACTAGATATCTATTAGCTTTAAGGAAGTAGCCAAATCATCATACATACACAATAGTTTTCCTTCTTGACACCATCTGTTTTCAGACAAGATATTTGGTGATATAGCTAATAAGAAACAATGTCAAAGAAGCTGACATATTAAGACAGTTAAAACTTCATAGAGATTTACAAAGTCATTGAGAAAAACTGTTGAACTTCTCTTTAGCCCTCTTACTAAACTATCCCTATCTTTACAAGAGAAATAATATAGCACTCACTACCTTTCAAATGCATTAAAGAGCCAGAAATGGTTATTCAAATGGTACTGCCAAGAAGGAAGATCATTTGCAAAATCACCTTAAATTGTAGTTAGGAGTCACAAGGGAATTGATTCGCTTAGTGCAAGGGGAGCTGTGCCAGCTAGATGCACTCTCTGAGATGCCCCTCTAGGGTGCTCTAGGAAACAACCTCCTATTTGTGCTCAGTCTCTTCCCCAGAAGCAAACTTGCCAAACAAAATGCATTTTGTAGTGCTTTCAAAACATCAAAGAAAAAATCTACCATGCCCTGAGGTCAGCAAACTCTCTTGGTTCTGACCTGAAATGGATTTCAATTCATGCTGATTTGGGTGTAAGGATAAAGAATTAAAGTTCAGTCACAGCTACATGCTGCTGCTTGTGAGAAAACATTAAGGAGTGAGCAGTACTGGTAATTGTAATGACACCACAGTTCCAGCTGCCATCATAGTCAGAGACAGGTCTGACACCCCAAGGGTATTAATCTAGAAAATCAAATCATATCTAGCTTTGAATTCAGTTTATAAAATCAAACAAGTGAGGGATTTCCATCCACTAAGTAAGCTGTGCAGAATTATCATGAAAATCTAAAAGATGTCTGAAACATTTTCTCTAGTATTAGGTTAAGAAGCAAGAAGCAGTTTTCTGAACACTATTTTTTTAATTACTTACCCTTTATTTTAGAACTGCTATGGGAAGTGGTTACACTGAAAACTGTGGATTCACTCTTAAAGAAATGCCAAAAGATACACATTTTTTATCACAACGTATCCTGTGATTTCATAAATAAATCGCAGCTGTCTGCAACACCTACCTTTGATGCCAGTTCCCCAGGTTCCTTTCTTTTTAAAAAACCGGATACTTGAGGAAGCTCATCATTCTTGAGCTCAATACTCCATATATACTGTAATATTAGCAACAAATTTCCATAAAAAACCATGAATGGTGAACTGATCATGGCGTATTTCCTTCGGTCACGAATCATCCACAATGTGCAAGACCAGATGAGTAACACAAAAGTCAACCAGCTGTGATACGTGATACTCCATGCCTTGTGGAAGGAGAGGAAAAAATGTCCACAGATGCACTCAGGAACAGCTCAGATGCACACTGGCAATTACACTTAATTTACACTTCTCTACTCAGGACATATTTTCACTGTTATCAGACTCTCACCCATATTAATGTTTGGGCACAAACTATATTCTTGTGAAACAGCAGCAAAGAATTCAGAGTAGGAATAGCAAAACATACCACTAGGTACTACATTCAAGGCCTTTGACAGATTTACAAAACTGCAGTAACTCCATGCTGTTCTAGCTTTTGTGGAACTGGTTTAAAATGGAAAGCTATGGCGTGCACACACCTAACCTGAAGAACATTTAGTCTACAGTAACCATGGTAGATTACCTGAAATACGTACAACTAAAAAATGCTTTCTAGAGCTTCCAGAATTCAGTTACTGAAAACTCAAGGAAGTTATTTGGGTTTCAAGTGTTTTTAATCTACATTGTGTTATTGATTTATGACTAAATTCAGATGTATAGATGTTGGTATAACTGTGGAATAACTGTCAATATAGAATTTTATATTCCTTTTCGATTTAAATAAGAAATTATTAAACATTAAGAATATTTCTGTCAGGTTGGCTCGGGTCCCTAGGAAATGATGTCTTTTAAGGGTATGTGAAAAACACCAATATGCTACTTCTCTGTCCTCATATAAGAAAATAGCTTTCAATGAGCTGTCTTTGGCTATAGTATACATGGATTTGCATCAGAGCACACTATAAACAAATCCATAATTTAATTTGGGTTACATAGGAATATATAATGAAGAAAATAGTTAGCAGTGTCTCAATATTAAACTAAAAGAAAGCTCTTCAAATATATCTTCTCCTTTCATATTGAGAGAAATTAATTAAAAAGAAAATGCAGACCTGGTCTAGTAGAAGGTGTCACTGTCCAAGGCAGTGGGTTTAGAACTAGGTCATTTTTAAGATCCCTTTCAACACAAACCATTCTATGATCTAAGTATATGAGTTTAAAATACTAGGAAAGAAGTCACTCTGTCAATATGAGAACAACTACTTGCCAATGTCTCAGAATGCATCAATCCAGATCCATATTTCGCACAGGGAGCCTGCCTTATTTAAAGGACAAACTTTTTTGCTAGAAGACAGCAAATAAAGTTTGAAACTTTATACAAACAAGAGGTAGTCAAGCTGATTTGTTTTACCATTTTTAATGCAAAATTGGGCCAAGAAGCTTTATGGTTAATTTCATCATAGTTGAAACTTTTCCAAAACGGTAAAAGCAAAGCTTGCATTGGGAATATAGAGAGAAATCTAACCATTATGTAGAAAACTTGGTATAATGAAGCTTAAAGTATTTGCATCAAGGAGGCCTAAAAGCAAGCAGCAACATGAAAGAGAAAGAAGGGCCATAAGCAAAAAAAGAGGAAAATCTGGCTTGGCATGAAGTTCTATTTTTTCTTGAGAATTTTTTGTGTCAATACAAGAAACCAGGCTTTACAGATCTTTTCTTCTCAGAGAGTAATTGGATGCGTACATCAACCTGAAATAGGAACTATATTTTTAAAATTTTCTATAACAGCATGAAATACTTCAATTTTGTAGGAAAATTTCTGAGTGGTGCAAACACATGACAAACCTGATTGTGCAGAATGTCTGACATTCAGACAGACAACAAAGACTGGGCCTTCCAGTCCTGGATAGGTGATTTTTTAACCAGAATGCCACATGTTGCCCTATTTATAGGTCTCTATAACAGGCCTGGGAATTATGCATTAATAACCTAAAATGGGCCCAAAGTGATGCAGACACCACAGTGATATTTTCTAACCCGGCTGCAGTGATTTACTGAAAACCAACCAAAGATTACTTTCAGAAAGGCACTGAGAAGACACATTTGTAAAAGGAACAGCATTATTCTTTTTGTTGCCAGTACTTACCATCATAGCTATCAGAGCACAAATGTAACTTTGTTTCATGATAAATTGGAACACAGAGACCAGGGCATGTAATTTAACATTTTCTTTTTCCTCCTGCGTAACTTCCTCTTCTTCTTCCTCCTCCTCCACCTCTTCTTCCTTTTCTAAGTAGAAAAAGAAATTGTTATTTGTAATCCATGCTGGTCTAAAGTTAGTATATGCATCCTCTCCTGGAATTATTTTACTTGTAATCACTCTGACGGCTATTTCAAATCACTTGGTGTTGGTAGGCAAAGTATTTTGCACAGTATATGCCTAAAGTCCAGTTTACAAAATTGCCATATGGTCAGCCATCATTGTAAGTGACAGCAATTATTCAACTTTAAGAGGTCAAAGAGCTTACCAAAATGAAAATAAATGCTACAGGCAGTGAGTGGAGATACAGAATAAGAAAACAATATGGAACTAAGGACAATTCCTAGGCAATTCACTACCTGACATGTCATCTGAAGGCTCCCATTTGTACTGTGGTGTTGAGTACACGTCTGCTTTGGCTGGACCATTTTCTAATGGCGGTGCAGGGTGGATGGTGTGATAGTCAGTAGGGTTCCCGTTCACTGTCACCAGCAGCACCTGCCAGAACATCGAAGAGAGGCACTGCATTTAAGGTGGCTCTTAGAAGAATGTGACTCCTACTTCTGTGCTTCGCTACTGTTGGAGTGCCAATGTTAAAAGAGGTTAGCAAGTAACTGCAGTTACTCCCAAAGAAATTGGTATGTTACAGTCATATGACATGCAAAAGCGCATAACAGCTTCCAAAATTAATTGTGGTTAGCTTTTTATGCCATACCAATAGAATTAACCAAAAATTCATTCTCCTTCTTAGGCAAACAAATACATTGAGATTTTAAGACTTTTTAGTTCACATCCAATTATTTCCAGTAGTCATGAAAATAATGGTTATAAATTATTACTTTCAAATTTGAATTATTCCTGGAGAGATCTATATTCGTTGCTGTTAATAAACCACTTGTGGTAATTGTTGTTATTGATGCCACATTTACATCACTTGGTAGTACTAATTCAACAGTCTTTCATTGTTTTATTTTTTTACTTCAATTTCAGCCCTTGTGCTTGTTTGAATAAGGGCTCCAGCAACCAGTCATTAATATCTCTGATATTGGCAGAAATTCATGTGCAGTGTGTTAGGGATGGTAATACACGTCAAAGACTTGACTTCTGCTCAGGCTGTGAAATAGGAGTGTATTTTGCCTTTAAAAACTATGCACGGGCATGTGTGGACTGTTTCAGAATAGTATTGGGCTTATGTTAGTTATATACAGAACCTACACCAACCACAGACTGGGGAGCATGTTTAGATTTGGTTATGGATGCTCCCAAAATTCATCTGCATCTCCATTCTTCTGTGTATGCTGAACAGAGAGGACATTTCTGCTTTCGGAGTCTGCTAGAGTCTATAGCAGTCAAGATACATGGATCATTTAATCTCTGTTCAAAGACTTGGATTTTCTGTAATCTGAACTCATATGTGTTGTCAGTCATGCTTTAAAGGCCTCAGCATTCCAACATGAACGAAATAAAGAAATACAGCAAAGAAACTAAATCAAGTTTAAAAACAGTTTGCATTAGAAAGCATATTTTCATATCTTATTTAAACCCAATGAAATAGCAAAGATCGTTTGCCAGTTGCTACTACTACAAGCAGTTTAATTTAAAGTGATCAATCAGTGGTTTCTCAGTGAAATTATTAAGAGAGCAAAGGACAATTATATTTAGGATAATCAAGGATATAGGGTAAATGGCAGACTAACAAAAAGTATAGAAGTTTTATAAATGTCACCTAAGGTTTTATCTGTATTTACACACATCAAGAAGAATTGCAAGATTACAAAGACTAGTAGTATACTAACATCCGATGGCTTGTATTCATCTTGGGTCATTGACAGAAGCTGCAAAAAGCAATGCAAGGACAAATTATTAAAGAAGCACAGCTCAAGCATTAATAAGTCTAACTTTTTGAATACGTGCATGCATATATGCTGACTTCTGCAGATTTGCACCAAGAAATTCAGAAAGAATTCTTAAAAAGCCAGCAGAATTGTACATTACCATACAATGGTATTGATTGTGCCACAGCATTAACACAATTTTACTGTATGTTTCTGTGAATTTTAAACCAAAACTGAGAATGTTGCATTAAAATTTTGGATACTAGGTCAAAGAATTAATCAGTATGACATTATACTGATTAACTGCTTTCTAATGTCTTTCTAATGATCCAATGCTTAAAAACTAAGTTTTTAAACAATCATTAGAATTACTACAGTTACAAAAATAGTTCCAATAAAATGTAGATACAAATATAAAATGTGATACTTCATCCATTTGCAAGTTCATTTACCATTAGTATTGTTATGGTAGAGTTCTTGGGGCTTGAATATATGGGGCTCAACAGAATGTTCATATATCCCAAATTTGACAGTAGCTCAACAAATGAAATTTTGCACTGCAGCTGGTGCAGACAGATGGTAGAAAACTGGACCTTTCCAGGAGATTTTACACAACTGCCTTAACTGCTTTGCTTTATATCTCCAACAAGGACACCAGTATGCAGCTGGCAGGCCCCACTTACCAATGACAGTGCTAATTAGTAGTTACAAAGCAGATCAGATCTTTACATCAGGCTTATCTCCCTGACAGCCCTTCTAGCTGTTTTGCAGAGAGAAAGTGGCCCCATGCCAAAAGCCCAGCCCTAAACTTCTTAAATGCGGAAGCCAAAAACATAGAGCATGCTTTCATTTACTTCCTTACACTGGCTCCTGGTTTTGGTTTATTCACTTTTATAAAGTATATTCCTAGTCTGCCATACAGCCTTGATATTGTATCTGATTTATATAATCACACAGGAAGATCTTACTTGCAACTTATATAGTGGTGCTTCCCTTAATTTCAAAGCAACTGTGTAATGCAGAGACCCTTCCCCCTCCAGCCTTACTTTTCTCTCATCAGTTGTATAGTGGCTTGCATACCACAGACTGCGCCTTCTCTCCGCTGTCATTGGAATTGGACTGCAGGGTATTTCTTTGTCGTCTTCCCTGCTAACAGATTTCTCTTCATCAGGCATCTGCTAAATGACAACAAATGACAACACTAGCTATAGCTCTGTAAATGCAATCTTATCAGAGGAATTTAAATTTCCCCCCAATTGATGCTCCCTCTCCAAAGTAGGTCTTTGAAACACCTTTTAGTGACTAATACATCCAGTTTATGACAGATGACTCTTACTGAGATGACATTTTCAGAAATGGTGACAGAGTTTTTCTATAACTGCTGGTTACACGACACCAGAATAACACAGACCTCCATATACTACCTTAACTTACTATATAATCATACTACAAGCATACATAAATACATAAAATATAAAAAACCCCATAAAATACAGATGTTTCATTTTCAAGGCAGTGTATTGAAAGAAAATTCACTCTTTTCATCTGCCTATATATGTGAAAAGCCAATTCTGTTTCACTAAACAGAGGAACTGAAAAGATTCAAACCCTTTGAGCATATGTATCTATCATCAAAGACTAACCTAACTGACCATACTTCAGTATGTAACAAAGTAGTCAGTGCTGATCATCCACCCAGGGTCATCTAGTCTTGCTTTGGAGTCAGCAAATACCTATGTCTGCTCACATATAGAACAAGATAACTAGAAAAAGCCAATAGGGATTATTTAATTACCAAGAGTAACCTGATTATTTTTTATGCTGAAACAACTGGTTGAGTGGATGACGGGAGAGCTGTGGATGTCAGCTACCTTGATTTCTACATCTTTGACCGTTGTTCCACAACATCTTTGCTGAAAAGCTGGTAAGATATGGACTTGACAGATGGACTACGAGATGGGTGGAGAACTAGCTAAACTGTCTTTCTCTAAGTAGGGTAATGGCTCAAAGATGAAAAGGTAGTTGGTCATGAGTGGAGTTCCTCAGGGACTAGCACTAGGTCTGGTACTATTCACTATCTTCAAAACTATCTGGATGGAATTGCACCCACACAAAAGTTGTGAATGAGACTGAACTGGGAGGAGGTAGATGGGCCAGAAGGAAGAGTCACCATGCACAGACGGGACAATAAAAAATGCAAAGGGTTTAACAAAGATAAAGTCCTGCACCTGGAATAAACCCATGGAAGAGTAAAGGTTGTGTACAGACTGTGTGGGAAACAACTCTGTGGAATAGGTTCAGACGGTTGCTGGTGCACAGCAAGCTGAACATGAGCCAGCAGTGAACTCCAGCAGCAATGAAGGCAGACATGTGCTGGACTGCATCAGCAAGACTACTGCCAGCAGATCAAGGGATGTGATTATTCCACTGTACCTGGCAAGTGTCAGGCCACACCTGCAATTCAGTTCTGGCATTCACCGGTTCAAGAGAGGGGAAAATCTGGAGAGGATCCAAGAGAAAATTGTCAAGATGATTAGAGGGTTGGAGAAGCCAAAGGATGCAGGAATTAGGATTTTTTTCAGACGTATGGTACCGAAATTGTAGTTTTAGAGAAGACAGAGGTACTCTTCTCAGGTGGTGACAAGGTTATAAGCCAAAAGGCTGAGGACATAATTTGCTTCAGGCAAATGCCTTCTGGATATTAAAAAAAATAAATATTTCACCATGAGAACAATGAATCACTGGCATTGGTAGTTTTTGCTGAAGACATCCAAGATTTGGCGCTGGACAATCTAATCTGAGGCCCTGCTCTCACAAGAAGTTGCATCACATGATCTCCAAAAGTCCCTTTCAAAGTGGACTGTTCTGTGACTCTGTGATTGTCTCTGATCCATGTGGCCTACTTCTTAATCTGTGATGGCAACTGTTATTACTGAGTTGAGGAGGACTGCAAATGTACTGGCCTTAAATCCGTCTTAATTCCATGGCTCAGCACAGGTATGAGGCCTATCAAATAGACTTAGCATGGATGTTACTATAGCACAGTGACCAAGCAGGAGAACTAGGTATGTGTACATAAACCATGTTAGGTTACAGCTCCTCTTCAAGCTCCTCCAGACCTCTTTCTGCACTGTGCGTCCTGAATGGCAGCTACTTGGTGATAATTGTCCTCATTGCTTACAGAAAATCATCTGATGCAATAGAAGAATAAATCAGGATGCTGAACAGAGGTCTGCAAAGCTCTGGCCATTCCAATCCTAACAGCAAGGTCCTATTTTTTAAATCTTGACTTAGATAAACAATGGCTACAAATTTAGTTTCACTTCTCAGAGGAAATGGTAGCACATTTCACATATGATTGTATATTTATATTTGATTGTAGAAGAGCATTCCTAGCAAAGCTGTAAGATGAAATAAACTGATTCTGTGCTTATAAAATACTTGTCACTACCATTTGAAACTTTAACATAAATGTGAACCATAAAGAACTGCTTATCAAAGGCATTTAGTTCGGCACTAGGGTGACCAAAAAATACAAAAGTGCTAAGATGTACACAATTATTTTAGTAAGATATTTTTAGCCTAGGGGACTACAGGGAAGGGTGAGAAATCTTGTTTTCTCTTTCTCAGAAGAAGAAGAAAAATCAGAAAAGACAGTAATAATCATACAACTTGTGAGAGTCTTTTGACTTGTCTAATTTTTTCAGTTCTTCCATTACCTGAGCAACTCTCAAATACCCTTTAATTCAAACAATTGTAAAAATTCTATGAGAGGCCTCGACATTCAATTGCTGTAACTGTACTATTACTCAATGTTACTCACCACTCACAGGACAGAATGAATGGGCTCTATTCATATATTCAGTACTGGCAGTTACAACTATGAGCTGAAATCTCCAGAGGCAGATTGCCTCTTCTTACTGGCAGAGGTAGAATTTCACAAGACTCTATGTTAGAACAAATCAGGATCCAAAAAAGCAAGCATAAGAAAAGCAAAACTTCCGTTGACTGCCACAGTCATTTTGCATAACTAAGATCCATTCAGAATCCCACACAGAGACCACACACTGAAATCTCATATGTGACACTGGCATTGTGGCACACACACAAAAAACTTCCTCGAAACTCAAAATTTGAAGTGGGCATTGTCCCTGTAAAACTGTTCATCAGCTGCAGTGTTTAGAGAGAGTCTCAAGAGGATCTGTTTCAAAGACACCTCCTGCTGCAGTTCAAGAGGAGTTTTATCAACAGGAGGACCACAAGATGTAACTCACACAAGAAGAAAAAAACCATCAGGTTTACATGTCTTACTCTGCTTTTAGAATCTGCTACACCAGTATTATATTTAGCTTAGGTACATCTTTTTAGATTAAATAAATATTTCCTTATGCTTATTCTATCATACACATTTTCAAAAGCACCACAAATTAACAAGTCAAAAAACATTTTGATGAAACCCAGAATACATTATTTCTGAATCTAAATCATTGAGAATAGAGTCTACCAGGGGAAAATTTACAAGAGAAAGATTAATTCCTGATCTATAGCACCACTAAATGAAAACAAAACACATATAGACCAAAAAAAAAAAAAGTGCTGTAAGGAGGAAATGTGCAAAATATTGCACTACCTCTTGTGTATCAAAAATAAGCATTAATGCATGGGTATCCTTTTCTTTACAACATTCTCTTTTTTTAAGCCTCTATTTATTTTTTGGCAGAAGCATCATTTCCCTGGCATCTGAAGTTCCCATGGGAGTGCCAAGACTTTGTATTGCCTCTCATGTAGCTGTGGGTTTGAGAGGCATCAGCATTTCTTAAATTAATGTCTTTTAAAACTTACTTGCTCTAGCTTAGTTGCCTGGAAAGCATTTCTAATTTAACATGTTGGCAGTTCCCAGAGACTGACTTCAGTGTCTTATGAGAATATCTATCTCAGACACCACAAGTAGTTTAAAAAAAAAGAAGTGTAGGCAAGACCACTATAGTTCCTCTCAAGTCCCTGGAGAAACTTGCAGCATTCACTCTATACTGAGATAGAAAAGTTCACTTCCCTCAACTGAAAAAACTTGGCAAATAACTTAGACCCAACACCAAACTTTAAGATGGTGAAAGCTGGACAAAAACAATGCAGGTACTGGACATGAGTTCCCAGAGTTTCTGAGATCACACGACTCCCACTAACTGCATTTCACATGTGGTAACTTCTCTGTGAATAGTTCTCATGATTTTACTATGCAGTTTCTGAGATGTGAAGTTTTAGTTACAGCCCCAGTGCTAAAATCATATTATTATCTGGAAATCTCAGTTTTCACTTAAGAAGGAAAAAAAATCAATTTTACAGATGCTGCAGCTGCAGAAAAATAGGGAAAAAAACCCTAAAAAATACCCAGTGCCAGAGGGTACTGGACCACAATCTTGTGACTTTAGAAAAGACAGTATTAAGATTTCTGGAAACTTAAGACACAATTTTTTAATAACTCAAACTGACAGTTCTGGCGTCATTTGCCTTTTGAAGACCTATGTAAACACCAAATATCAGACATCTCAATTCCGAGGAGATTTTGGTTTCCTTTTTAAATGTTAAATGTTACATTATCCATTATATGAAGAAAAACCCTTAAAATAAGAAAACCTTCAACAGCTTTTACTTGTTACTATGAACTGCACTAATTCCCAACTGCCAGGATTATCTTTATTGTGGTTTACAAGCACTGCTAAACCTAGACTGTCATCAAACCTCAGAGGATTGGGAGATTAAAATAAATAATGTCTAGGATCATTCTTTTTATACTTTCAGTTTCTAAGCTTTTAAGATACCTTTGGGTTCTTATATTCCCATTTTTCTCTGAAGCAGAAAGAATTAAAACTTCCTTTTTTTCTCCTTATTCTCTTGCTTTTAAATGTAAGATGGGATTTTCACTCAGGCACACAGAACCAGGAAGAAAGGTCTTAAGAAATTTTTTCTATATCTGTGACAAAATTCCAAATTTTTGTCTTGTCTTACAGCATCCTGGGCCAGAATGTATACTACTTCAGCTCTGCTAGACAAGCCCCAGGTGTTTGCATTCCACTTGATAGCACCTAAACTAGAAGCATGGGCTCAGAATCATTGAGTCAACTGAGTCCAACCACTACTTCGTATCAATACCTGCTTTCCAAATCAGAGTAAGCATTAAAGCTCTGCCATTGCATTTCACACATATGTACCGATAATTTTAAAACAAATATTCATGTCACCCTTGTTAGATTGGACTTTTGAAGACACTTTGCAAAAAGACCAAATTCAAAGTACCAGCTTGCACTTGCTGTCTATTTTCCTTAACTTTCCTAAAGGTTTCCACCTCTGTTAGCAAGTATCTGCACTGGCCAGTCTCACAGTCATTAGTCATTAGTGCTAGAAGACAGAATGAAGTTGTCCTTACAATGGGCTCTTGTAGCCAGAGACGAATAAGAGTTGCAAGGGTGTAGTACATCACCAGCAGTAAGATTGGATTAGCATGGTGATACCAATGCAAGTCTTGATTTTTGATGATCATCCAAGTGCTTGAGCAGTTTGTCTGAGTAAGAGAAGTGACACCGAACAACCTGTGAATATAAAAAAACAAGCTAGCCAAGTTAGAGAACAAACACCAAATCTTACAATGTTGAAAAATATATTTTCAGCAATTTTTGCTTCCTTATAATACCAATTGTTCCGTTCAAATAGATGTGTTTTCCATCACATCTAAAATGCAGTGAATATTTTCCTTCCACATATTTAGTCAAAAGAAATGTTTTTTAAAATTTGGTTTTCAACATAAAAAATAGGAGTATATTAATACTACATGTACTATGTCCAATGAGAAAACTTTCAAGGACCTGTGCCCTGTAGACCCAGAGCTACAGAAAATGGGAAGAGAAAATGTGACTGCAAGTCCATTTGGCAAATCACAACAACATGACGTTTCAGAGAGATTTAGTAAACTGACGTACAACACCATTCCATTCACCCTGCCAGGACATAGCTGTAAAGTACATCTCCTCAGCACACTGAACAGTCTACTGATTTTTTTATTTTAAAAAGCTAATATTATTAATAAATTTCTATCTAATTATGTCAATGCTAGTAAACATAAAGGATTCCACTGAATTCATAGCTGTTCTGAACAAAGACTGAAAACATTCTGAAAGGATCATCAAACAACTGAGAAAAAAAAGGAGAAAAATTAATTTGCAGTATTAATATCAGTGATATCAAATATTTTGACTATTTCTGGAAAAACTGGGATTACACAATATTTCTGTCAAGTGAGAAACATATGTTGGAAAAACCCACTTGAGAATAAAAGAAAAATCCTCGATATTTTCAAATTAATTCATGTCAGATGCCTTGTAGATGTGTTAGATACTGAAATAAAACTAATAAGAAACATTAATTAGTCTGGTTCTTTCACTGTAAAATAATTTGCAGAGTTCCAAAGTTAGGGTATTAAGCTACCAGTAGCATGTGTCAGTATTCACTATAAACAGTTTTGTCTATTGGTAAAAGCTTTTTCTTCCTCAATGTGTCTGAGTTTTCAATTTTTACAAAAAATAAATCTGATTCTAAGAGGCAATTAAGGAGAACTACTTTTTGGTAGAACAATAAATATCAAACTATTGTTCCTCTGAAAGAGTAAATCAAATACATTCATAAAAAAAGAAGCCAACAAACAAAGCACTCAAGTTTTTCTCTGGGGGATTTAGAGCAAGTTCAAGAGGTTTAGTTTTTCCTTTATCTAGTAAGATACAACATGAAAGGCCGAATGAATACAAAGAATAAGTATGACATTCAACAGAGATGTGCTGCCTGAAATCTGCCTTTTGGATGCTGTGAAGTGAAAAGAATATAAAAAGGGAGATGTTACACCTGTTTGTTAACTGGGAGTTTGCTGCATGGGCATAATACCATCAACTTCCAGAATGAGAGCTCTGTAGCATTTTATTAAACAATCTATCAGCACTCACTTCTCATTCTGATTGTCAACACGAGCCAAAGGCTATAAACTTTAAGATTTCTCAGAGCTTTTGGGTGGATCCAAGGTTGGGAAAAAAATAAAAATTAAAAAAAAAATCCTGCACACAAAGTAAATTGCTGTAACTTAAAGGAGCTGACAGAGCTGTGTTTGGAGTTGACCCAAACTCAGACTTTCACAGCATCCAAGCACATCCAGAGCTGATGTTACGGTATGGCTCCATCTGGCTGAAATTCATGCTGGATTGTATTCTGTTCATATTTCTATCAGCACAGAGGAACATCTTGTTTGTCTGCTTTTCTCTCTGCCAACTGACTTGTCATTTTTGCCAGCAATGATCAGGGTTGTTGAGTTCTTACTAGTTGTTGAGTTGCCATTAGTTTCATCTTCTACCTCGATTTCACAACAGAGCTCTCCATCTTTAGTTCATTTTAAGCTTTTCTATGTAAGCACAGTACAATTCACCCTATTTCTGTTTCATAAACATCACAATCAAAGTGAAATCCAATTCTCACTAAATTAAGAAGTTTTCCACTGACAGTTAGTGATGAGTATTTCCTACACCAATGAGGGAAAGTTCTTGAAGGTTCTTGGACTCTTCTGCCAAGCAGACATGACCTTCATATCACATATTCCATTCCTACAGTATGTTTTATAATATACTATAGCTATAAAGTCAGAACAACTTGTGCTTTACTTTTATCTCCATTGAAAAGAAAACATTCCACGTAATCCTAACAGTTAGGAAATTTTATTATGTTTCAGTTAAATTCTCATTCTCTTAGTTTAATTTGTTGGCTTCAAATTATCCATACATTATACTACTGGACTTAATTCTGCTCCCTTCTGGTCCTGCATTCACCAAATATGCATAAGATAAACCACATCTTTTCCTTCTTAGTTGCCACTTGACCAGGAATATACTTCAATGTATTTCACTTCATTGTATTCAATATATTTCACTTTGTCTCATAAATCATGAATCTAGAGGAACTGCTTCTCACTTCTGATTTCTCTTTGGGTTTTGTGACTTGTTAGTCACAAAGGTACTCAACACAACACTCCCTGTTTATCAGGTTCAAAATACACTCTTCATCTTGGGAATGCTCGTTTTGTCTGTTCTGGCCTCCAATAAGGCTACAAGTTGCTGCTCACTCAATATTTATGCTTCATCATTATCTTCAATGAGAACAGCTGGTGCAGAACATTTTTCAGAGAAATAGAGTCATCTTCTCTCATTCAAAGCTTTTAAATACACGGGAATGGCTGCCATAAAATGTATAAGCAACATAAATTAGGTCATTATTCAGTTCTGCATGCCCCATTCCACAAAGGTGTCTTTACATTCAGCAGTGATCAAAATCAGCTGTATTTGTGTCCAACTCTGATCTTGATATGACTTCATCTTAGCCAACATACATGTATGCCATCAGTAAGGTCAGAACGAGTCCTAAGTGGGAGAAACCAAATACCAAACAAGACAAGTATATGTATGCCTGGATACAGAAGACAAGTAAAACAAATTTGAGACTTATTTACTAATGGAAATACTTTGCTTTCCAAAAGACTGCACATAACATCAAAAACAACTGGAGGTTTGCAAGAGGAGAATAGATTAACATTTCTATTTTTGCAAAGAAGTAAAAATTGGCTTTTTGAAAGTCCTCATTGGTATTCTGAAAAATGCATAACAGAAATAATTTGGAAAAAATTTTAGAAATTATGACAGGCCAAGAGGAACTTGAATGTCTGACTGAGAAATGCTCAGAAATAACACCATGAAAAGCAGTTCTTAAAATATAGCTGGCACCTTTTTGCTCATTTACTATCCTATAAGCTTGTTTCCCCAGCAAAGCTTCCCACTAAATCTCTGAATAATCCTTCTAGCAGGTGCACTTTAATCTTTTGTGACTTTCTAACAAAGTTATAAGTTGTGACCATAAAAAAAAATCCCACTTTTTATATTAGTCTAACATTAAAATTCAGAAGAGCAATTTCAATTTCACTTGCAAACAGAAAAGCAAATTCCTTTTGTACTCACAGATATTTCATCTAAGGAGTTGCTGAAGTTGCTGGAATTTTACATTGTTAAAATTTTTATTGCAAGCATTATTTAGTTACTACATTAATATAGTATAAGAATTTGCATTAGTAATTATTCATGGTATTAAATGTGAACAAAAATGATATATTTCATGTAGTTATCAAACACAGTAATTACAGATCTTTTAGGTTTGTGAATTTTGCATGCAGTAAAAATGATCTGAATTTTTTTTTTTTAATAAACATATTCATCAGTTCAGATCCTGCATGTTCTGATGTTTTAGAAGTTGATATCAGATGAGGATTTGCCTCATAATGTCCGAGGCCAGGAAAGGAAGTAATAATTCTGACTTTCTGCACAATGTAGGACACACAATAATTCTTCTATTGAACAAAGAACTTGTGGTTGAATTACAGTTTATAGTTTAGAAAGGCATCCAATCTTGATTTCAATTGATAGCAAATCTTCTACTGTTTTACTATTTTTCTGCTGTATTTATCTTCAATAGTAGTTTTGTCTAGATGAGATTTCCAGTTGCTGCATCTTCCTACAACTCTGTGTACTACTTTACATACTACTTTTCACTACACAACAGAGAGATCATTTCCCCATATCTTCTCTGAGCTTGCATGAAGATTGCCTTTTGAAGAAAATGTCTGCATCAAATTACTTCAGGAGATGCATTTTGTGATTTAGTGTTTATGATTACAGGAACTTTTTTCTGCTGCCAGTACCTGTTGCCTGATTATTCACAGCAATGGCATCAGAGCATTCTATTGTGCTGGGTTGGATTTGGGGAATCCATCTTCGTAGAACTTCTGGATTTATGCTGGATTTTATGTCTGAATTTATTATGTCTGAATCTTTCATCTGGATATCTTCTCTTGCATATTTATTTCACCCTCCTCACATGGAAGGAGACAAGAGTGGTGCCCAAAAGTCTGGAGTAGAGAATGGAATATCAGGACTGACTGACATTTCAATAGGTGAGCCCTAAAATGGAGATGCTAAAAGTCACCAAACAAGAGAAGAAAAAGGAAGAAGAGATCGGTAAAGAAGAGGAAAATAGAGGAGAGGAGAGAGCAGAAAAAAAACCCATAGAGAAATTCAACAATAATAAATCCCTAGAAATGGGGAAAAAATCAGCATATTTGGGGAGGGTGGTGGTGGTTGTGGTAGAAATTCTATTTCTCTGGGGGAAAGACAGCTGAAATAGAGGGAGAAAAGGCAAAATTTCATGTTTCACAGGCCAAGCCATGAAGACTGAGATTCATGAGGAAGAGTACTTAAAATACTAAAGGGCTACGTCCCAAACTCTAAGCACTGTTTGAAGAGTGAAACTTTTTTCAGACATTGACTTAAAGGAGGTCCATACTCTTGCCACATCTGAAAAAATTCTGTGGATAAGGGGGAGGAAGGATTAGAAGGAATGAAAAAAAAATATAGAAAATATCATTCCTGCACAGCCCCCCTAAAAGTCAGGAGTACACTGTTCATACACAAACCATACTGTTGGATTTTCTATACCTGAATGGCAGAGCTACAAAAAAGTTATGATCCATAAAATTATATTCATAATGTCTCTTCCAAAGGAATGCTGTGAGCCACCACACTCCCTTTCAGTACATCATTTGGCTACATGCCCAAAGAAACACATGCTGTTGGAAATTACTCAGCCAAGTCCCATGGTACCTCCAGACCCATCTTTGCCTCCCAGAAGTTTGTTACTCCCTAGGTTACAGGCTGAGAATTCAGATCGTACTGGAGCTGATGCTTCAGGGTATGCTGAACTGACACAATGTTTTTACAGAAATAGCAGGACATAGGGAGGAGAGAGGTGGAAAAGTTGGCTGAAATGCATTAAGCACTCCAAAGAATAAGGGTTAAGATGAGCAGGAGGTATTTGGTTTCACATGGCTTTTTAGGGGAAAAAAATGAATGGAAAATGTCTTTCCAAATCACATTATTTATAAGATTCCACAGAGAAGGAGCTGATCCTTCGTGCCTCCCCTTCAGCTCAGCAGGACAACTGTGTAGAGAGATACTGCAGACACAAACCTCAGTCCGCAGTTGGACTAAAGTTATTAAATGTATCCATTCTGGAGAGATAAAAGCTTTAAAAAGCATTGCAAGTATTTTTAGCTCTTAAAAGCCTTAGACCCTGCTTTGGTTCAGACATGGATAATTCAGAACTGGCTAGGTGGAACTGTGCCATATCAACAATAATATAAAAGTTTGACTATTTGATTTAAGAAGTATTATGATAAATTTCAGCTTAACAAAATGTTTAAAACATTTTTTGAATTATCTGTAAATGTAGACTAAGACTGGAATTATTTTCCTTCAACATGTTGCTATTCCAACGCTATAATACAGGCACATACATAGTGAATGTAGATCTTGGTAGGTAAGTAGATTATTCTAACTTTTGTTTTAATGTCATCATATTTCCATAGCTCTTTAGCAGATGTCTACATTTTTTTTCTACTAAGTTTTGGTTTCCATAGCTTCCATTGGATCAAAGCTTTTCTGGCAAGGACAAAACCAGCCCTGGTTTATCTCCCACCCTCTTCTGAACATCAGTGACTTTTCTTTTATAGGAAAACTAATTTCAAATGCACATCTATTGCATGAGAAACCTCATGAAAAAGTGAGTAGTTTAAAACTTGTGTGCTAATATCATCCATATAATGAGGACAGAAAGAAATAATGAGCCATTGATCAGGAAGCTGTGGAGGAGAAAAGATAGCTTTAAGGGCTGTGAATTACATAAAAGCTTGCAAAACCTGCAAATACAACACGAACCTTAATTCAAGGAGAAAAAAAACATATAAGCAGCCACAATAAAATCACTTTGCTTTCAAGTGAATTAACAACTTTAAAACAGGATGATAAATAGTATCTACTCTATAAGCTGGGGTTTTTCTTAAGTAACCAGATTAATGGAATTTTCTCTGAGACTATATGACTGGAAGCTGTTAAGGACTTCCATTAAAAATGACCAAACTTCAGACATTAAAATACTTCATATATCTGAAATAAAGTAGCTGCCCTGAGTAAAATTTAAGTCTGAACATACAGATTTGTGAGCTCTATACCAAATTTCATCCAATAATTGAGCTTTGTACTGACTTTCTATTATAAAAGCTTTCATTGCCTTAGAAGCAATAATTCCCCACTGTTATCACTAATAGTAGATATGGGTGTATCAATCTCTTGTTTACCGAGACAAAACCCATCTTCAAAAGCCTTAAATGAAGATTTATCCTATTAATGGATTTCCTCTCTGGATCCTCAAATCTCTTCATTACCCATGACACAGAATTTCTGGCAGCAGCAATATTGATGTTGCTCCTTTCAACACATCAGCAAGCTAGAAAAGCAGCATGTTGCTGTAGCCTTTGGGAACCTTTGCTGGGGCTTCCAGAGGCGGTCATCTTATGCAGACACATTCTAAAGCAGCGACTCCGGTATCTTTTCATCCCAATCAGACAGCTGAGCATCTGGCACAGGAAGGACTACCAGATAGGACAGCAAGAAAAAGATTAAATGTGGATAAAGCTGCAGAAAAAATTGCTTTAGGGCTTCTGCCTGATACCTTAGCCAGAGTGATTACTTCAACATGATCCTTCCTCACCTGGACCAGCATTGCCACTGCTTTGACAGCAGAAGCCTTTACATGTTAGGTAGAGTTAGGCAAACAGTTGTTTGTTCTGACACTAAAATAAAACTACTGTAATGCAACAGGGTTGTTTGTTTTTTTTTTTTTCACAAACCATTTCAGCTACAGACCAGGGCAACCCAGGGAGCATGGAGGCTGCAGGAGCTGAGGCAGCACTGCTGGGATGAGAGGATGAAGAGAGAAAAGTCACCTTAGCAGAGGAGACTGGTTGGCAACAGTGTTTTGCCACCTGCTCCTCTTTCTCATGTACACACACCCTTCCTGTGACTATGTGACTTCAGGGGGATGAAAAGCTCTGAACAGCACCACCCAAACTGTGTGAACAAAATTAAAAATTTTTAATGTTTAGTTGGAGCTTCTACTCAGAGATGAATGTAATGAGAAAACAGGTCCAGGCTTCTAAGGATTCATGTGGAAAGCAGGACAGGGAAAACCAAAGGCATGTTCAGACACCTCCACGGCCACAAAGGCTTCCCCCCCCGTGAGAAGGTGAACTTGAACACCTCAGCACTAAGCACGAGGCACAGCTTTACCAAGGCACAGCTTAACAACGGCACAGCTTAACAACATCTTTCTGCACCAACTAGTAACTGAAGGTATTGGCTTTTCAAAGGGAGTTGGCAGAGCTGCTGAAAGGAAAGGAGCCAACAGTCCCACCTCAGAAAGTCTCTCACAGGCAGAGCAGGGGACAGTTTGCTCCCAAAACTCAATCAGGTAGTACAGCCCATGGACAGCCTCATTCTTCTAATCTCTGGTGCTGGGAGAAGGACAGATGTCTTTAGGTCATTGAGAGTAAAACTTCAGCAGAAATCATTTAGGAAGAGAAGACTATGCTCAGGTAACCCAAGTGACTATCAGCATTTAGCAGGGTGGTGCTGACTAGAACATGCAAGTGACCTGGTACAATAACTAACCATGCAACTGCCTGCCAGCCTAAGAGATTTACTGTTACTCTTGTAATAATGTGCAGAAAAAACAGAAATTGTTTTAAACTGTAGCTTCATACTCATTTTAACTTTGAGATAACTTGGTCTGTGATCTAGGACTCAGATTGCAGCCAAAAACTTTGGATTTTATTCCAAGTTCTGGCTATCTCAGGGGGTTATGTGATTCATCTAACTTCTCTGTTAGGGAATTTTTCCACCTTTGAAAAAGAGGTGACTACTTTTCAGTCACATTGGGACAGTCTGCTAGGTTCGGTGATGCATGCAGAGGACAAAGAGATTTTCCACTTACTCAGCTGGTGATGAAACAGATTGAAAAAAAACCAAGAGTGATTGATACCTACATCAAGAGATAATGCAGTAGAAAGTGTGAGCAAAGAAAATATTCTTTTTTAGCAGTGAATGCACTCAGGCAGAATGCAAACTATGATTCCCATTTGGTTTTAAACATAAAAAAATACAATAGCAGGATATGGGAAAGAAGACAATGGGATAATGAACAATTAGGCTTGGAAATGTGTGAAAATTGCCTAATTCCAAAACCTAAGTGGTATAGCAGCTGATTTTAAATTGGTTATAAACTGAACATGATTGGCTCAGTTTTTATCAGCAAGTTCCAAACTTCAGCTAAATGAACATAAATAAGAGAGTGGCGCCCAACGTGGGGCACAGTTGGAGGTCCCTCACATTGAGGA